>NW_016172931.1:0-12479 GCF_001687245.7 Rhagoletis zephyria
ACTTAAAGAAATAGCGTCAAAAATGCGTATTTTAAAAACTTAAATGAAATATTTTAGAATATTTTCCCAACAAGTCGTAGTGCGACACAATTTTCAACAAGCAAAAAGAACTAGACATTTTTAAAATAAAAACGTTAATTTATTTTCACTCAATTAGGTATGAAAAATATTTAAAACTAAAATGTTTTGCATTCGAATTTAAAAAGCTACCTAGCTATAATGAAAAACTTTCATATGTTTGCATCATTTGTCGGAGAAATTGTGTTCAGATAAATAAGTTACTTCAATCTTCAGAAAAGGCGATGAAGTTATACAAACAATACTGCCATTCTAACCCCTAACTACATATAAGGGACATTGGTGGACTTCTTTGACCGAAAAAAGCTTTGGTAAGACTAACTTACAAAAAAAAATCCTTATGGGTTATTAAATAATAATTTAAAACTTTCTTAATTTAAATTACAGAATTTGACAGCGTGAAGCAAAATTAGCAGGCCCAGCTAGGACGTAAGGCATGAACATCTGTATGTATGTATATAGTAATATGTAAAACATCTGTATTTCATTTATTAAATGTTGTAACTTATTTATAAGTATATGTATATCAATATATTTTTGACAATGTGTGTACCAAACGACTTGTTGTGATTTAATAAAAATAAAATTTGAATATCATATTTGAAAACTCGTATTTTTAAATGAAGAAAAAACATTTAGGATTTAATTTTAACATGCGCATATTCAATTATCAAACTATCGTTTTTAAAAACGATTTGAAAATATTCGTATCAAAAACCAAAACATGGATTTCGGAAATTGAATTGAAAATTTTCGTTCTCAAAATTTAAATAAATATTGTAAAACCTGGGTCAAAACGTTTTTAAAAGTAAAACGTTCCATACAAATTTGAAAACGAAAATTTCTCTGTGCATATCGCAATATTCAATTAATTCATCAATTAAATTAAATTAAAATTTTCAAACAGGTGGCAACCTTTAGCTGTAAGCCTTCTTAAACCTCTTTCTTTTGACAGCCATATTGCAGTATTTACTTTATCTTATCAATATAATTACACTGCAATTTTCAACTAGGTGGCAACTCTCTAATTTTTTTCTTTCTATATTTTAAGTCAAACCTCTAGCGATACATCGCACAGTGGTTCGGATAGCAGATCTAGCTGGACGAAAGTCAAAATTTTATTTGTTTTTAAAATACTTAATGGTACTTGAAATAAATTCCTTACAACACATTCAAATAGAAAATGCATTTATTGAAGCAATTAGCATATGGAAACAAAAAAAAGTAAGTCAACTTTGTGCAATATTTGAAAAAAAAACCAACAAACTTTCGCAAAAATTTCGAAGTTTTTAATTAGGTTTCTTAGAAAGATATTGAGTATGCAGTTTTGTAACCCATTCAATTTTAGTAAAATAAAGTGCAAGTTTGAAGTACCTAGGGAGTCAACACGTACACAAATTACTCACGAGTTAGACGCACCCTGTATGCGGCCTATAAAGATTGTTGATTTGGCTTCTGTTGCTCTAGTAAAGACCCCTCCGTATTAATTTTTCCTAAAAATCTATAATTTGCACACATCGGCCTGTTACAATTTTATTATATCAGTGTTTTAATCTAGTAGTCAAAGTTCGAAAGGGGCATATGTATTTTCTCTCATGAGGTCATTTCTTAGAGGCTCATTTATGTATGTATAAGGCCGGCTGCACTGAATAATTACTCACTTTCGAAGAATAAAGTACGAAAATTAAATAACATATGTAACTTTTAATACATCTACGTAAAATATGAATAGCACTGAATTATTTTACGGGTCAACACAAGAAGAGGATAAGAGCAAACGCTAACAAAAAATTCGAGGGCCCCCAATTAGATCTACATATTTCTATTTTCTACGACATGCAGCAGTGTACATAGTGGCGGATTTGCAGTCTTGTCCTCCCTAGGCCCTATAGTACCAGCAGTCCCTTTTTTCAGCTCCCGTTATTTAGGTACTACATATAAAATTTATCTTTTTCCGAATTTCTTCGAAATATATTATCGATAAAATAACACCAATATCTGTAGTGCTTACTGCTAACCAGGTTTGCAACTGACGAAAAAATACTTATCATCCACTTCAGAAAATCTACCAAATTTGGAAAATATCGAAAAATAACTTTTGTTTAGTTATTTTAATAAAAAGTATAGTTTAGTTCTATTTTTTAGTAATTTCAATAAAATTTAAAATTTTTTATTAAAGCATTGTGTTCCTGTTCCACGTGCAAAAGCCGTCAAATTGCATATAAAATTTCTTTCTGTGAAATAAGTGTGAAATCCCACAACATTTCCTCAGCAAAGTAATATTCTGTTCACGCTGTGAAAAAGCTTGCAGCATGTTGGCAACATGAAGGCAGCAACATAATTTACATGACAATTTAAAATACACATGTACATTTTAAATTTTGTGAAAACTGACAGTTTATAGAATTCAGTAGCGGCGAACGCAAAGAGGGGTTAAGGGGTTAAACCTAACCCCAACAAGGAAATTGCGGATGGTTACTTATTATTAGGGATCGGAATCTCATGTACTGAAAAATCGAATATATGCGCATATACTATGCACTAAAAATTCAAAAATATACGCTATAAACAAGTAAAATATGCAATTTAAAAAATTTTTCTAATATCTTATTGCCAGTTCAAAAATAAATAACAAATACAAATTCAAAATACAAACCATATTATGTATAAGATTAGTTTATAATCAAGCCGACAGTTACAATCTTAGGGAAATAGAAACATTGATGGTTTAAAAGTGGTTCAGTTGAATGATTGGTTGATTTAAGTGGATTGTCACTGGTGAGTTGGTGATAAGTAATTAGCAAGTTTGCCATTTCGATTCCACAATTCGAACAACCTGCAGTCATATGGAGGCAGGAATTTCAATACGTCATACAGAGAGAGGCAGCTGCACTCTAAAACATTCTGCAGGAATGGCTTACCGAGTGTCTTAAGCCTGATCCTTTCGATGGCTGGACCCTCGCACATCCGTTGTTTCATCTATAATCAGTGAAAATTTTTAAGATATTTGCAACTTGTTCTTCGCAAAGCAAAGTATTTACCATGATAAAAAATAGGAAGGTAGAACCGCTGCGAGGAATTTTTCAAATTCTTGACGTTTGCAAGCAATTTAATTTTAAAATTTTACACACAAACTCACACACACATTCTCATTTTCAATCTCAAACAACAACAACTTTGAGCAATTCCTTTATTTTACAACGCTTTTATCAACTTGCAACGTTGTGTGTCCAGACACCATTTGTAACTATAAAACCTTAGGTTTGCATAGTTCCTATAAAAAGTCTAGTGCGGAAACGGACCACACGCCATTTCTTTAAATGAAATTAATTGGTGCTCGTATGTATGTACATACTAGGGATGTTGCGAATGTGGAATTGTAGACATCCGCGGATGCGAATGCGGATGTTTAAAAGCTAACATCCGCGGATGCGGGTGCGAATGGGGTGTCAGTTATTTTTAAGAAATAATTAAGGTGGGTAAATTAGGTGATTTAGTTAAATAAAAAATGGAAAGGTCAATAATTTCTAATAATCTGCCTTATCCTGAGTTTTGCCCGAAAATTTGTATTCTGTCCATAGTTAATATGTACATGAAAACCAAAATTGAAAAGTGAACCGGTTCGGGGAAAATCAAACTCATGATAAGACTGAATGTTTTTTAGTACTTGAATTTAAAAATTGGAACATTGTACTTAATAAAAACTTTTTGAAGGGTCGTAAATCGAAACTGCGTCACTTTACAACAACTCGCTCGAGGCGACAAACTTGAAAAACTTGAAACTTGGTAAAATTGTAAATTCTTTTCGATTGACACTGCACCAGTTGAGAGGACTTTCAATTATATTTATTTATTTTTATTGCGGTGCAATAATTACTTTTTGTGAATTTCATCGGGGCTACAAATGTCGGATGTATCCTTCTGACTTTCATCTTCACAATCTATTCTTCATTCTAATTCTTTTGGTTGTTTCGGAATTTGTCACGTAATCATTGGTTAGATATACGTCTGTGCACTTGCACAATATTCTAGGGACCGAAAATAACAGTTATTTTTTCCGAGTTAAATTTGGCCTAATATTTTTTGTTCCGAAATAAACCTCCTATCCGGATAATAAAGAAACCGCTTATCCAAATTAAACAAATTTGGTATCGTATGAAAGAGGACTGAAATAGAAATATCGAATGAAGCTTAACACCTCTATTTATATTTTTTCATAACTTAATACTAAAGAAATTCATGTAAATACATACCTGACCCAATGTTTCTTCTATGGTAATTAATTAAATTTTTTTATTGAAATATTTTTCAATGTGAGGCTTTGTTCTTTTAGACATTTCCGTTTTAAAGCTATTCAAGTCCTCTTTCATTGGATACCAAACTTGTTAATTTGGATAAGTGGTTTGTGTATTATCCAGAAAGTACTTCTATTTCGGAATAAAAAATACTTGTCCAAGTATAACTCGTCAAAAAATAACTGTAATTTTCGGTCCCTTCAATATTCGCATTCGCAAAAGATCCGCATTGATTATTGCGAATGCGAAAGCGAATGCGAATGTTAAAATTAATGCGGAAGCTCCGCGGTTGTGAATGCGAATGCGAATATTCGCAACAACCCAGGTTCATAGATATGTAATATCGTTGAATTATTTTAATATCTATTGCAAAATTTTATACAGACAAGACTAAAAAGTAGAAAATAAATAATATAAAGGCAACTTTTTAATATACAACGCTTTTATAAAAGGACTAAAAAGTAGAAAATAATAATTCGCAGTCCCATAAAATTTGTTTTGATAACTTTTGATTTTAAAATTTTTGCAAATGGGTTATAATTTATGAGGTTGAAAAAACCGAGTTATGCAGAAAATGTCTGAAGTTTGTGCTGATCTTGCCAATTTTAAGTCCGCAATGACATCTATGGAGGAGCGAGTGAGTGCGCTAGAGACGTTGCGCGAAAATGGTAACCAAAACAAAGATGTTATTACATTTTTACTACGTTTATGCGACAAAATTCACAAATTCTTTATTTCATGAATTCAAAAATGGTCCCGTATATGCATAGTTGGCGAATTCATCAAATAAAGTGCTTTGAAAAAGTGGAAACGCACTGGCGACAAACTAAAAAGTAGGGTTGTGACTTTTTCGGCACCCTTTTTAATTTGCAAAAGACGTAGGTACTAGGCAATGAGCCATATTATGTTTAAATTGGTTTTAATATATCTTCAGTTTATTCTATTTGAATTTATTTTATATTTGAACAATTCCATACAACTTTTCCAGTGTTTTAAATCCTGGTTATGCCACTCATGCTTTTTAATCTAAAAACATCATAACCCTAGTAAACAGCTGTTTGTGAAACGTGACGTTCCCGGACTTGAACTTCACGATTTCATGAAATGATGCCGAATTCATGGTTAACTTTCGTGTATAATTGAATTCATGAAATGGTGTTTATGCAACCAATTTTAACCCAAATTCATGAAACGAATTCGTGAATTAGCCTGCGCATAAACGTAGTATATGTCAGCAAGTGAACGAGTTAGAGAATGCGCTAGTGGCGACTGATGTTATCATTTATGGTGTTCCGCAGGTGCCAGAAGAAGATTTAGCTCTCTTGTTCTCGCACCTATGCCAGGCAGTCAACCTGCCCCCACTTCCCGTACGCTCTACCTTTCGTCTGCGCGCGAACAAAAACAAAAGTAAGAACAGAGGTAGTAACCAGCATTGCCCAATTATCGTCAAACTAAACTCTGCGTTTGATCGCTCACAATTGTTTAAGGCGATTGCTACTTTTCTAAAATCTGGCCGAAATTCTCTGAATACTGACGAGAAGATCTTCGTCCATGAATGCTTAACTAGGAAGAATCGTGAGCTTATGCGACTGGCAACTGAGCTAAAAAGACAAAAACGCCTAGTTAGTGCATTCTCTATTCGGGGACAAGTCTACATTAGAAGGAGTGCCGACCGTGAAGCGACTAGAGTGCATGTAGCTGCAGAGTAGCTGCCATTTGAAACCTGTCGTCGTTTAAAGTACAAAACCGCGTATCGTCATTCTGTAAAACCGCGTAACTGACATTGGCTGCCAAAATTTGGATTCGCTCACACAAGCTCTTGGCTCAAACCTTATCCATTCGTCCTGAAATATACTTGCCAGAAATGCGATTTCTTTATAAAAAAGAGAATCATTTTGAAATATGAGTGTTTTTACTCTCCAGAAAATAATTTATACAACCTCACATACGCGGTTTTGCATTTTGTTGATACACGGTTTTGCACTTTAAACGACGATATGTATTATCTTTAGTTTTATTACTTATATAGTATGCATAAGCAGTACGATTTGTTTTATATGTGTTTTTCTTTCTCTTATTAACTCATGTATTTCTCTTGTATCCCACATGACCAAAACTCCTTGTCTCCCTTTCACATTTACTTAATCTTTGTGACTGCTCTCTTTGTAAGCATCTTAAACATGTGTATATGCATATGTTTAGCAACTTAAGGCACACTAGCAACGACAATCTAAGAATAGCTCTTAAAGTTACATGCGAACATAATAGTGGGTTTAATGTTTGCCATTTTAATGCTCGAAGTCTAACAGTTGATAAGCTAGAATATTTAAATTTTATTTTTCAGAATTTAAACGTTGACGTGATTTGAGTAACCGAGACATGGTTTAAGCCGTACGTAACTAACTCCGCATATGATCTTTGTGATTTTTCACTTATAAGAAATGATAGATCTACTGGCCAAAGAGGCGGTGGGATAGTAAGTTATTATAAGCCTAAGCTCAATTGTAAAATTATCTATAAATCCAACCATCCTAGCTTTCGAAAGTATTTTTGTTGAGTTTAGTGATAGCGTCCAAAAGTGTCTGGTTGTCTGTACTTATAATCCCCATAAATCTAATGATATTTCGCCGCTTTTCACTAAAATTTCAGAACTGTCCTTGACCTATGTGAATGTCCTCATTTGTGTTGACTTCAATGTGGATCTCCTCGTTGAAAATGCTAGGTGTAAGTTCTTGCTGAATTGCTTCAACGGCTGGGGAATTACTATATCGAACAAATATGCAACTCGCTTTGCACCACACTGTAAGCCTAGCATGTTAGATCTTTTTGGCGTAAGTGTTGCTAGCGGAATAAATCATCTAGACCAGTTTCCCCTAGCCGGTGTTTCTGATCACGAGCTAATATTTATTTCTCTTAATATTGAATTTTTTAAAAAGGATCCAATTAGCCATTTAACGTTTATGGACTTCAAAAATATCAATGTAGGTGCATTAACTGACGATAGTATCTCACTAGACTAAATCGCTGCTGGTTCTTTTCTAATAATGATGAAAACTTAACCCACTTCACTTTGCTAGTAAAATATCTGTTTGAAAACACGTTCCAGTAAGAAGTACACAAATAAATAATTATAACAATGAAATGAAATGAAATGAATGATATCCTAAATCTTATTAAAGATTGATCTATGGCCTACAAGTATTGGAAAGGAAATCCTACAACTGAGCGCTGGAATAGTTATAAAAATCTCCGAAATAAAGTGGCTAGAGCAGTACGTAATAACAAGAAGAACTACTTGGAAACCAAGCTCAACACTGACTTGTCCCCTAAAGCATTGTGGAAAAATTTAAAAACATTAGGAGTCTGTGCTAAGGACGCGAAAACATGAACGATTGATGCCGATGAAATGAATACTTATTTCATTACTGGTGCTGCCTTGTCAGAACCGTATCCTTTTACTACTAATGAAAGTTTAAATTATAAGTCGGCATACGAATTTTCATTCGATGTAGCTACGGAAGATGATGTCGCAAAATGCGTCTTTGCAATAAAATCAAATGCTACCGGCATGGATGGAGTCAGTCTACGCTTTCTAAAACTAATTCTGCCTTATGTGCTGCCTACTCTTACAAATATTTTCAATTATGCCTTAACCTCCTCTACCTTTCCCAAAGAATGGGAAATTGCAAATATTATTCGGATCCCTAAAACAACTCAGCTGACTCTCCAAGGGACCTTAGACCCATTAGCATTTTACCAGCTCTAGCGAAAGTTTTCGAAAAATTAATTTCCACCCAAATAATTGATGACCTTGATAACTACAGTCTCTTGAGCGAGTTCCAATCTGGTTTTCTATCCGATCACAGTCTACTGCCTTCTTAAAAGTTAAGGAAGACATTCGTCCTGCTTTTGATAATAAGTTACTTACTATTTTAGTGCTCTTAGATTTTTCTAAAGCTTTTGATATGGTAAGACATGACATTCTTTTGTTAAAGCTGCAACATTATTTTGGTTTTAATTCAACGTCACTGAAATAAATGAGCAACTATCTCTCAAACAGATACCAACAAGTCCAATGCGGAGATATCTTTTCTTGTCGCAAAAAAATCACTTCTGGAGTACCTCAAGGCTCGATTCTAGGTCCCATTTTTTAGTGTTTTAAAATACGATATTGTTTATTGTTGCCAAAACTCTTGTATTCATTTATATGCTGATGACACACAGATTTATTTCTCGCGTCCCATCGGTCTAGGTGAAGATTTAGTTTTTAGGTTAAATGATGATCTTGGTAGAATAGTCAAGTGGCCAAAACGAACGGTCTCAGTTTAAATGTTGCCAAAACGCAGGTACTGCCTATATCGTTTGATCCTCTTGATTTAAGAAGTTTGCCGTCATTAACGCTGGTCAATACGGAGTTGAATTTCCATTCCGTTGTAACGAATCTTGGTTTTAAAACAAGTAAGAAAGTCTAAGTTCGGGTGTAGCCGAACATTAAATACCCGGCGCAAGTATTAAATATATGTTTTTTCACCTTTCCGAAAGCTACCGCTAGGTGGTAAGCCGGGGTGTATCAATTTAGAGTAAATTAGCGTCCTTAAATTTCGAAATATTGCAGTTTCAAGCATTTCTGAAATTTACCGATATATGAAAAGCCGCCGTAATTTTAGTCCGATTTCAATGATTTTCAACGTTTTGCTTTTATGTGGCAAGCACAATAAAAATACCGAGTTTGGTACAAATTGGTAGAACGGTTACCGATATACATATGTATATGTGATCATAAGTGGGCGGTGCCACGCCCGTTTTCCAAAATTTTACCATAAACGTATTTCTTGGTAAAGAATTGTTGCAAGCATCAATTTTGAATAAATAGCTTTAATATTTACTGATTTATCGAAGATTTTGTATTTCTCTAAATTACCGTTATATGGGATGTGGGCGTGGTTATTGTCCGATTTTTTAAATTTTCGGCCGTTTAGTATGCTGTATTAAGGCCAGCAACAGTGCCAAGTTTGGAAGAAATTGGTGCAGCGGTTACCAAGATATACACATGTAACCATACGTGGGCGTGCCTACGCCCATTTTCCAAAAACTTATAATATTCTTATTTTCCGTCTGAAAATTATTGTAAATATCAATTTTGAGTGAATTATCTTCAGTAGTTACTAAAATATCGCAGTTTTCGTATTTCTGGAAATTACCGTTATATGGGAAGTGGGCGTGGTTACAGTCCGATTTCGCCCATTTTCAATACCAACCTACCTTGAATCAACAGAAACCTACGTACCAAATTTCGTTGAGATATCTAAATTTTTTCTCGAGTTATCGTGTACACGGACGGACGGACAGACGGACAGACGGATAGATGGACGGACAGACAGACATGGCTTAATCGGTTTCTCTATTCATTCTGAGCATTTAAGTATACATTTGTCTATATCTATCTCGATTCGTTTTGGCTGTTACAAACAACCGTTATGTGAACAAAATTAATATACCCTTGTGCACAAGTGCGCTCGGGCATAATGAATACACATTTAACTTGCACAGATCACATTAGCCATTGTATATCCAAGATATATTTGATTCTAAGGAATTTATGGCAAACGTGTAAGTGCCTACCAACTAACATAAAGCTTAAATTGGTACGGTCTCTTATTGTCCCCAACATTTCGTATTTCGAATTGGTTTATTGTAATCTGGACAGTGAATCCAAGAACAAATTAAATATGGCCTTAAATAATACAGCCAGATTTATTTACGGTAAAAGAAAGTATGACCACATTTCAGAGTTCACAAGAAGCATCTTACGCTCGAACTTGGAGAGCTATCTGAAGATTCGTAACATCTTATTTTTGTATAAGTTAATTAGAAACCGCCAACCATGCTATCTTTACCGAAAACTGAACCTAGTTCAATCGTCTCGCACCCATAATATTATTGTATTTAGGTATAAAACTTTAACAGCGTCTAGCGTCGCAGCGTCTTTTAAAAATGTAATTTTCATTTCGTAAAATAGAGTTTTTATACGAGTAGTATTTAGTTCCTTCAAACGATGTATTTCAATGTGCTTCAAATTTCGTAACTCGGCGGCGGCGCGTGAGAAATCACAAAAAACGGCGGCGGCGGCGGCGTATACCTCTAATATATATGTATGTAGAGATATAACATGTGCTCTAAGCTTTTCGTTTTAAACTTCATTAATTGCTTATAGCGTTGTTTTTCACTTTCACAAAAAATTTAGTACGTATGAAGCATAAAGAGCCCTATCAACCTTCAGTGTTTTAATAGCTAAACGGTTGATATTTTACTTATACCGAATTCATCGTAACGGGGAGCAACGAGTATAAAAAAAATGTTTGCAATTGCACTTTGCAATACGACGGAAGAGAATATATTGTTCGAGTTTTTGAATTTGCATATTTTAATAGAACTCACATGAAAACTCCTATTTGTTCAAGCCTTCACCGTGAAGCCAACCAATTTTTTAAATACCTTACACAAAACATATTAACAAGGCAATAATAATCAAATTTGTTGTTTAAATACGTAAACAAAACTCACCTATCCATTTTTTTTAAACTAAATACGCCAAGGAAAGGAATTTGTGCACGCCAAATGTAAACGAATAGTATGCGCTTAAAATATTTTAAACGGTACATCTTAACAGTGTTCAACACAATTTCACTGAATTTGAATTGGATACGTTCAATGAANAGTAAACAAAACTCACCTATCCATTTTTTGTAAACTAAATACGCCAAGGAAAGGAATTTGTGCACGCCAAATGTAACCGAATAGTATGCGCTTAAAATATTTTAAACGGTACATCTTGACAGTGTTCAACACAATTTCACTGAATTTGAATTGGATACGTTCAATGAATTATAAAAGAAATAGAAAATACTCTAACGGTGTGGTTTGGCAGTGTTCAATGTCGGTTCACTTTTCGTTTCCGGGCGAAACTCACGATAAGGCTGATTATCTTAAAAAAATAGCAGTAAAATCGGTCTTTGGGGAGTATGGGAGTACAGATTTCAGAATAGTAGTAAAATACTCCCATAGTAGTACTTTCGGCAGCACAGGTTCAACTGTCTCTTTTGAGCCAGGGCCATCGCCACTGCGACAGATCCTGTTGAAGGGCAATCCCATCCTTTCGACATGTACCCCAACGGGCCAGTACCCGGTGCGCGCTGCANCCAGGGCCATCGCCACTGCGACAGAACCTGTTGAAGGGCAATCCCATCCTTTCGACATGTACCCCAACGGGCCAGTACCCGGTGCGCGCTGCAGTAAGTTTGTAGGTATCTTCTTTGCTAATTCCTAAGAGAGCTTTGGTTTTAAGGTTTTCGTAGGATACCCAGAACTGCCGGGTAAGTCTGTACGATCCTGTACGGTCCCACATCTGCTTGGTCTTCAAATGATAAATTTCGGAAATTTTTGCGTGGGACACATTCAGTGCGGCGCCGCACCTGGCTAGCTCTTCCGCTGCCTCGTTTCCGCAAATGTTCCTATGTCCCGGGACCCATGTTAGGGTAATTTTGTATTAGATAGAGATATGTATACGCCAGCTCTCTCCTACAGTCCTCCACTAATTGAAATTTGACAGAGGTAGAAAAGAGTTCATTATTGGCCGCTTGACTATCCAAGAAGATATTCAGATGAATATTTGGGAACAAATTAAAGGTAATTTTTTTTTGTCAATAGATTTCGCACTAAATTTAAATGGTTGTAAAAAAAATAAACAAAAATATGCAAAACCCATATGCATTTATTGCAAAATATATTAAAATATGCAAAACCAGTTTTTTTTTGCAAAACATGCAAAAACTCAAGTAGCACACTGGTGTATAACTTGGTGTATATTTATGAATTTTGGTACATATGTGTTTAGATTAAATAAAAGATAATATTTTGGTGTATTTGTCATCCCGCCAGTACTTCTTCTCAACTCAAAATTCTGCCTTTAACGTTTTGGTACTATTTATTCATTGAGATTAGTACGAAAACTGCACTAGCTCCTAAAATGCACCACTTTTTTTATTTGGTTCACAAACTACAAATTAATGCTAAAAAAGGCGTATTCTTTCCTTTAATTCACACTCT
>NW_016172932.1:0-12477 GCF_001687245.7 Rhagoletis zephyria
GTTATCCTTGCAATCAAGCAAGGCGAAAAAAGCCAGTTGCCACACATGGTTGCAGTGTTCTGGTAAATTAATGTTTGTGCATTTGTTTAATGCAACAAAGAACTCTTTCGCTACCGTCATCGCTCGCCTCTGTGTGAATGCTGCATGCATCAGCTGCCGCAATGAGCTAACATCCCAAACATAGCGAAAAGAAAGTAAAAGTGCGCGTTACAAGTGCATGTTGCATATATTTTCTCATATATGTATGTGTGTTTATAGACTGCATATCCTCTACATTTCAGGGTTGCTTGCAAGTGAACTTTGTTGAATGCGAAGTCAGCTGCGACTGATTCAAATATTCTGCATAAAAAAGCTTTAAAAATTTTTCGGGTATAGAGTATAGCTAAGAGATTTTATTTTAGCTAAATTTAGCTTAGACAAATTCTTTCCTTAAGAGAATGCAAATTTTGTACGATCCAAATTTAATTAAGTGAGTTCAAGAATAGCAAAAGTTAGACTGCCCTGTAGGTATGAGTGAATGGAAAGCAAGAGCCTGGAAGGAAGAACCAGTGAATTGATAAAAGAAATAGTCGAGGTTAGCGCCAGGATCAGTAAAGGTTTCCATTCTCAAAAACTCTGCGTTAACCTTGAATATAGATTATCATACAGACCATTGTGGAGTTTTCTTAGCTGAGGCGACTAGCAGTAAGGAATCAGGTGATTGTCGAAATTTCTGTCAAATTTTTAGGAAATAAAACTAAACAAAAATATTTATATTTTTTAAACAATACCATCTAATAACTAAAACAAGATTAAATAGAAAAAAAATTAAAAAAAATAAAATAAAAACAAAATGAGCTCCTAAAAATTAAGTGAAATTAAGAAAAATCTACTTTTTAAAATAGCGCCTAAACATAAATGAAAATTAAAAAAATAAATAAATACACACATAAAATAAGTTTCTAAAAAATTTAATAAAAAATAAATCCGCTGCCCGAGGACTCGAACTCGGACCTCTCGAGAGGCACGCCTGTGTTTTGCTCACATTGCGACTGGTGGAGCTAAATGATATGGAAGGGAATTGTGGGTAGCCGGACACCCCCAAAAACAAATTTTTCCAAGCACTCGGGCCACATTGCCCATTGTACTTAAGGCCAAGAGAAAGGATTTAGAGCAGCCCTGGATAGCGTCCGCCTGGCGGGCATATTCGCATATACTACATACACGCTCTGCTTGAGAAGGTAGTGAAACCTTCATTTAACTGCGCGACTTGTTGGCACGCACACAGTGACATCAATTGCACACACACTACAAAAATGCTCTGCCGAGGCTGCCCATCTCTGATTTAGAGGAAACGGATATACATATAGTTGGGGAATTGATTACTCCTCTGCAAACTTACCGGACTCCTTTATGAATTCAAGCAGTTTGATGAGGGAAAGAGATTGTACCTCGTCCATTCTTAGTACATTCGACCCAAAAATGTAGTGTCTGAGTCTGGCAGCGATAATGTGCTGCACTATCTTCGTCCTCCAAAAAAGATATACACAGTGGATCGTCAATGATGCCTA
This sequence comes from Rhagoletis zephyria, assembly GCF_001687245.7. NCBI lineage: Eukaryota > Metazoa > Arthropoda > Insecta > Diptera > Tephritidae > Rhagoletis > Rhagoletis zephyria. The sequence continues at coordinate 1,551 of NW_016172932.1, forward strand.
TGGTGACCATATGTCGTGCCCATTCATTGTGCCCCGTAATCAGTCCTAGCAAGGCTCGTAGATCACTCTTCTTTGTCTGAGAAAGAAAACTTTCGAGTTGGCCTCACCGAGTATATACAAAGTAGGAGTATCTTTGACAAAGTCCCGGTGTACTATTTTTGGATAGGTCAGACTTATGAGAGCTGAGTAAAAACCTGGACATATGCGTATATACGCATGCTTTTTCTCGACTTCGCTGAACTGGAAACTGTCAGGAGAGCTTGTTAGGCTCACAATGTCACAACTTAGGACATTAATACGCCTAAATATCAGATCTGATCAAGATTCTGTTGATTGAAGCTGAAATCCAAATAGAGATTGCTATTTTTCTCTCTCTTCATCTGCTTAACATATTTTGTTTTTGGACCGAGCGCAATTAGTACTCCCTGGTTGCACTCATCAACCAACTGCTCATCTGCAGGATTGCATTGTGTTTGAAACTAGGGGGTGGCTACTTAGATGTAATTCTCGACAGCAAGACGAGATAGGACTATTATCGGACCTCTCTTCGGGGTAGACTGGGCCTTAATGTTAATTATACTCTATGGGGTCTAAATGTTCAGCCCTATACTCATGAGGCCAACAGCGCTAAGAAGCCTGCGGATAAAAAGCTTAGAACCGCGTTTAACCTGAACGTTTTGCTCCACTCCTTCAGGTGCTCTAAGCGCAACGTTACATATACCCAGGCTTGATGTACTCGCTATGTGTATGATGTGGTCGCTATTGCATCGGAACTTAAAGAAGTCGGCTTATGGATCGAAGGAGCCTCACTCAGTCATCCTAAGCATGTCGGCCACAATACCTTCCGTCAGTACTGTCTATTCCATACAGGTTCGAACCTTGTAGCGAGAGTTGGAAGAGAAGATTTCTCACCTAGGTTAGTAGGTAGGAGGTATGGCTGCTCCTGCTACGTAGGCCACGAGTTGAAGGCCCATTTCGCTGCAACAACTAAGAGATTTCGCTCCCACTTTTTGAACCGTTTTGAATCCTTGACGAAATTTGTCAAGGTCACTAAAGAAAGGAGACCCGTGAAAGTGCAATCTGCTGCTCGATAATTCCGTACAGTTACAGTGGAGATGGATAACCGTTTGCTCCTCGTCATAGTTTTTGCAACTTCTGCAGCATCTATGGTGGGGTATTCGGAGCCATTCTGCGTGATTACCTATAAGGCAGTGGCTTATTTCAGCCCTAATTGTGTGAAATATATCCGCCCTCTTTAGAGAATATAATCTTCGAGGCCTTTTTTGATGATTTCTCAGCTAACATAAGACATATTTCGACTCCCCGAGCATTTTACTGTATTTGCGTTAAGCGAAAGTGTTTTTCATCCAGTCGGCCGCACGGAGCCTCGTTTAATGCCTACAAAGTGTAAACAAGTCTACCTCTTGTCTGACAGTACAGCAGAGTTGATCGCTTTCGGCTAAAACGTAGACAATGCAAATCCTGACAGATTACCGTAGATCGTTGAATGGGAAGGCCAATAATTTTAAAGTTTTACTCATATGGGTGCCTGGCCAAGTCGACGTGTGGGCATACATAACCTTCTGAAGAAACTAGGTAGATAGCCCTGGTCAGTTTAAAAAATTTTTTTAAAGATCACACTACTCTAATAACCAATCAGTGCTGTAAAAATATTTCATTCCGTGTAGAATCCCAAATTGCCTGGATTTTCTATAACAAAAGTTCCAACCGAAAAGTAATATCCTTCGTTATAAGAACGTGTAGCAAGGGGTTTTCACACAGTACCATAGACGGAGGAACATAAAATACGAAGTGAATGCGAACAATTTTCATGTAAAAAGCGTAAATATGCAAATAACGCGTTAACACCAATTCAAAATTTCCGAGATGAATGCCAATTCCCAACCGAAATAAAAAAAAACGCACACAATACCCCAACCAATTAACCCGTGGCACCTGCAAGGCAACTAAGAAGCTGAGCATGTTGCCCGATCTGCACTTGTTGCCGCATATGAGAAACGAGCAAAAAAAAGTGCAAGCATTCATAAAACTACAATGAAGATGCAAAGCGGCGCGAAGCTGTGCCCCTCGCACTCATTTTTACTACGAAAGCAGCCTGAGCAGCTCAACAGTAGCACATCGATTTAATCATCAATTACATATGGTGAGTGATAATAATGGCAGCAAAAACAACGGCAACAAACGGACTCAACAGGCAGTCGAACAGTAAAAACAAGTGGGAAACGAAAACATGCACATGCGGCAAGCAATAAATGCAGCTGCAACGTATAAATGTGTGCGCGGTGCTAAATGAAATGAACTCAAATGAAATATACCTATGCATATGTGCGCATGCGTGATTGCGCAGAGTGTAAGAGGAGATCGAAAATCGCAAGAAGAAGAGCGCAATACAACTGCAGCCTTAAGTGGCGCTCAGCTCAGGTGCTCCAGCAGCGGCACAACAACAACGAGGACAACCAACAACCATGCGCTTAACTCCACTGTCGCCTTCGCTCCACTTTTTTTTTGTTTTTTACATCATCCGCTTGATTACCTGTTGCTGTTGCTGTTGCCTGCCTGCCTGTTTGCTGATGGTGTTGAGAATCACATATGCACAATTAACATAATGACACTGGTTGTTGCATTTGGAGCCAATGCAACCGATGCGCTTGTGCGCGCAAGTCTGAAATTCACGCGTCGCAGCAGCTAGACGTGTACGTATGCGCTTGGGGAGTTGCGCATTGCAATCGACTGGCCGTGAGTAAGTGGGCATGGGAATGCAATTGCGCAGGCGCAAATGTGAATGTGTGTGGTTTGGTGTTGGTATGCGCTACGCATGCGCGTATAGCGCCGCCGCCGCACAACTGTGGTTATGTAATGCGCATAAATAAATTGGACGCAACAATAACAACAATTGCGCGAAGATGCACAAAATTCGCTTGTAGTATTTGCAAGCAGGTATTTTTATTTTCCTGTTATTTCCTATAGTTCGACTCTTCTTCGTCTTTCTTACATTTGCTATTTGAGCGCGCGCGCGCGACCGAAATGATAGTGTCGCCTGCGCACTGGTAATGATTTCTGCCACTGTCAATAAAACTGATAATTATCATAATTGATGGGACGCGCAAGCAATCGTAATGGCTGGCAGGAATAGCAACGCTCTGCCTGCGAAACTTAGATTTATGCGTACGCACTCGCACAGCTCTTTGTTAAATGATTGCGGTGTATGTTGTGTTTTGTTTTGTTTTTTGCAATTTTCTCGTTTTTTCATAAATATTAATGTCTTCGAATGCGTTGCACTTACAATTCAAGTAGCAGTAATTAGTCATGTGCTTCTTATCACCAACTGTTGAGTGGTACATGTGTAAACGATTTGTTACCTGGCGGATTGGCCGGACAAGTGGAGCAGAAATGTGAATTGATCTCGCAGAAAAAGTGGTGAGGAGAATTTCCTTTATGTTTAGTACATTTATGTATTGGTATCATATGATATTAGTAGTATAGGGAAACATTACCTTAGTTTTGAATTGAAATGTGTTTAAGTTTCTGGGCGTTCGTTTAGACTATGGACTAATTTTAGTTTTTAGTTGAATCATAATTGAAAATAATTTTTCTCTTCACACCGCTTAAAATGGTGACAACAATTCACCCATGTCTAAATACTTTTTGGATATTTATGATAAGTAATTTACTCCATCCGGATGAAGGATAATTGCTTATGCCTACAATACAAAATCACTAAACTTCATCTTCGATATTCTAAATTAAATTCATCAAAATTAATGAAACAGTCTTAGGCAATCGAGTCTATCGTAATCGATGGGCATATATGTACCTAATCGTATTCCAGCTGGAAATTTTCGCAATTGAACTAATGGGGAAACAATATACATCATGTCCATGGGCCCCTTTCAAATTTTCCTTATATATATATAAAATAGTACCCTGAAATGCCAGCTTAATAGGGTCGAGCCCCTCCCCCTCCTAAATTTCATTCTGGCTACGCCGAGGATCATGTCGGATAGCTTGTAAAAAGTTATAAAGTTCTAAGAAATGTGCGAGAAAATTAAGATATTTTGAAGAGTTCACACCTTTTCGAAAACACCATAACAAGTTTTGGTTCAGGAAAATCGGGATTTGTTGAAATCGGGATTTGAAACTCCCTAGTTCCACAACAAATAACACTGAACCTCGTATTTGATCTGTGTTAATGATTTCACGGTATGCACTTGGAATGTCAGACGAACTCATATTTTCCGGTCCGGTCTACTGTACGTAGTGTATATTAGTTACTTTTCACTTACCTTACTTCACACTTTTTTTTTCTTTTGGTAGACATTGAAACAAAGTAAAAGACAGATCTTACATTTATAATCCATGTATCAGCTTTTACTATACCCATAAAATTAATTAAATTGAAACGATCCAACACTTTGCCGCTTGTAAAGAAGTGCACACACGTAAAAAAAATATATCTACACACTAAAAATAATTATAACAATAAATAATACGAATAATAAAATGTTGACTTTTGATTAAAAATTACTGGTGATACCATAAATCCACTTAAGCAGTTTATGCTCGTGTGATTAACGTTGCATGTGGCTGCGAATCCAGCGTATCCAGACGCGTTGAAGTTTGGAATAATGACTTTTTAACTGCAAATGTATATTTAGAATTGTATATTTATGAATTCCGCTGCTACCACAAAATGCAGCAATCTTATCAGAATTAAAATGGAGACTTGCGTGTTAGTAACTTATATTTGCATACATATATTTAATTGTATAAATATTTAACTTTTTTGGACGCTTCGCATTTTTATGCACGAAATTTTTTAAATTTACATATTTACATACATATGTATATGCATCTATGAATAAAAATTGGAATATTTACGACAGTTTTCTACGCGCGCTGCATGCCACCAATATCTTATACGAGTAGTTGCATGTATGTATCTACATTAGGGTGAATCACCAAAAAAAGTTGCGGTTTTTCTACAGTAATGAAAATTAAAAATTATTATATTTTAAGAATTCTGCCGAAATATTTCGGAAAAATTATTAAGATTTACGTGCGCTAGACCGATTTGAAAATACCTACAAAAATCTCATTGTTGTGATTCCGTTCATACAAATATAAACATTTGTTTGAAGACCTTTTAAGCCTAAACTTTTCTATCATCTGAGATGATTTTTTAGAAAAAATATTTTTAAACACCTTTTTTTTGTATAATAAGCACGAATTTTGAAGGTAAATTTTTAGTGTTTTTTCGAAATATTTTGGCGGAAGTCTCAAATTATAGTAAATTAAATAACTCAATAGTACTGATTTTTTTTGTATGGAAAGTGATTCACCCTCATGTACATACATATACAATGTACACATGTATACCCGAATTTCGCTTTCAAATAATCGTTGCAGCGCCACCTTCACTTATAAACCAAGTTTTTGTTTGCATAAAGTTTCAAATTAAAAGTGAAAATGAGCTTGGTCAACAACCAGCTGCTGCTGCAAGCATGTTGCTTCCTTCTTCTACTTCTACTGCACTTCTACTGCACCGCCACCTGAATAGCGCGCGACGCGGCTGCTTTTGACCTCCTCATCCCGCGTCNGTTATGTGTGCGTGTGTGTGTGGCGCTTATTATTGTTTTTGTGTTATTACTTTTCATTTATTTACATACATATTTTAGCGTTTTTTTCCAAAGTGTCTGACTACGTTTTACGCTCTAAATACGCCAAAGACAATTAACGAAAAGTTGATGTGATGCGACGCGACGCTTTTTGAATGCGGTGGACAATGTCCGAAAGAGAAGGGGCAGCAGAGGTGCATGGCTAGCCGGACGAGCAACCGCGCAGAGGTCAACGCTGTTCGGTGTGGCGGTAGTAAAAACAGCACGCGTACATATTTTGTTGGTAGTTGTCGATGTAATGCGACAGCCACCGCCGCCGCTAGATACAAATGTACATATTTTGCGCGGCAAGTGAATTAAAAATGCAAAAAGGGCTTTTGCTGCGCCGCGCGTCTGGCCAAAACACTTGCAAGTTACAACCCCTTTTGAGAGAGGGTGCGCGCGCGCCCGCGCCCGCGCTCTTCTCTACTCACTCGATTGATCGCTCATTCTGCTGCTCAACTGTCGCCGCCGCGCTCACTTATTTATTCGCTCACACGCTGCGCTTAGCCTTTCCATTCATCTTTTTGCTATTTAATTGTGGCGTTAAATTTGTTGGCCTAAAATTTGATGTTGTTGTTGTTGTGTGCTAGGCAAAGGTAATAAGAAATTGCGCAAATAAAAACAAAAATATACATAATAGTCCAAAAAACGACAAACAAAGGAAACGCTGCTAGGAGCGAGCGGCGTTGGCGAAAGCGCCAGCCAGCCAGCCAGTCAGCAAGCACCGACAGCCAAGGTTGTAAATTTTTTTTGGTAATAAGCCCTCCATTGCGTGCTGCCGAATACGGTCAATGCGTTGTTGTACTTATTACCACTTCATTCGTACTTCCTTTGCGCTACACGTCTGCAAATGTTTGCCTGTATGTATGTATTTGTACGACTCGTCTACCCGCCAATTGCCCCGTCAACGACAAAGATGGCTTTGCTGTTTATTTGTTTCTTATTTTGTTTGTCTACATGGTGGGGCATGTCCGTCAGCCCGGCTGGTGGAAACCACAGCCTGTTGTGCATTCAGTCATGCAGCACATTCAGCCGGCTACTTGAATCTGCCGCCTGCCTTCTTTGTAGGTACATATGTGTGTCGTGTTAATTTGCGCCTGTTTATATTGCACTTTCATTTTTTGTTTTTATTATTTATTTGCAATGATCATGCCCCAAAAGCAAAAGCTAAAAAATCTAAAGTTTTGGTGTCTGCTACTGTATTCGAAACTTACACAGAATTAACACAAATTAATTCCAAATTGCAATTAACCGTCCAGACATACCAATAAATATGTATGTATGTACGAATATGCACCCGCCTGCCGCCACACACACACACACATGTACATAGCTGACTTTGTAAAGTTGAATTTGCAATTAAAATGGCGGTGGCTAGCATCGCGTCTGGTGCAAAGACAAGTTTAGCATAATTCATTAATCTAAAAAAAAAAAAATTTATAAAATCTGCGTGATTCACAGACGAACAAATATTTACGTACATAAATGTGTCGTATAGATACAGAATTTTAAATGCATACTTAGGTCAATTGTATGTATGTACGTATCTATGTATGTAAAAGGTATAAGGACGACTTTCCACCAATCCAATTCAAGTATTGGTCATTCTCTACTTCATTGCTGAGTTATTCTGAATTCTTTGGAAAAAGTGCCAGACGCCCAAAAAAAACGTTCCCATTGCTGGCTGTGGTCTGATCCCGAAGATTTCCCGAATATTAACTGCAATCAATCACTCTTCAGTATATGTAGTGGATCCAGTCTTTTAAGACAATTGTTAATTCTGGCAACTATCTTCAAAGCTCTTTTCTGTCTTTCGACGGACTTAGCGTTTTTATGTTTGTCTTCTAGTAAAATTAAATTAAATAAAAAAATGTTTTTTTCTTTTAAAAATAATTAAAACTTAAAGTCAAAATAAAACTACAATAAAAAAGAAAATTAAAAGAAAGTTAAATAAAAAATAAATAAAATAAGTACCTAAAAATTAATCGTAATTAAAAAATATATTCTTTTTATTGTAACATAATCTAAAAGTTAAAAAAATTGAACTACAAAAGAAAAAAATTAATTGCAAAAATAAATAAATGAATTCATAAAAATTTAATCGAATACATTTTTTACTTTTTAAAACAAAAACGAAGAAACGGCTTCTCAAAATTAAATTATACAAAAAAAATTTATAATAAAAAATAAGGCCTTTAAAATTAAAAAGAAACATTAAAAAGGCAACATATTTACCTTTTTTTTAATATTAAAATCTAAAAATTTGATTATAAAAGAAAAAAAAATAAGTTCCTAAAAATTAACGGAATTACAAAAAAAAATTTATTTCAAAGGATTTATTAATCTAAAAATTAAAAGAAAAGTACATTAAAAAAGAAAAATAAATAAATTAAAAAATAACTTCCCAGAAATTAATTAAAATTAAATGTTTTCTTTTTAAAACAACATGTGTAAAATATAAGCGAAAAAAAATTAATTGAAAAAAGATGAAAAAAATATAAATTTCTAAAAATTAAATTAAATTAATGAAACAAATATCTTTTCTTTTTAAAGACAAAATCACAAAATTTAATAAAAAAAACAAAATTAAAAAAAAAACAAAAAAAATATCAAAATTAAAAGACAATTAAATTAAAAAATTAAAAAAGTTCAATTAAGAAAAAATAACAATCCGCTGCCTGAGGACTTCACCTCGAATCTATCGATTGACGCGCTAGTGCTTTGCTCCCTCAGCCATTACGGCTGTTGGACTAGCCAGAATTTTATAGTTAATGTTATTTTTCGTGCGTGATGGAAGCTCGTCACAAAATTCATTTATATACTCTATTTGATATCATCTATGCCGAGATTTTTCCGGCACCTTAAACCTTTGGATTTTAAGCCCTATAACGAAAGTATCTCAGGCATTTCGAGTCCAAAATCGATCTTTCAGCAGATTCAATCACGGTTGTGACGTTTCTGTACTATCAAGCGTTCCCTACTTCGGGCGAACTTTGACTGGAAATTGCTTTCCCACTCAATCCATTTCGTAAAAGTAAAATCGAAATTACCTCTCTGTTTCTTTCGAAATCGACACGTTCATTCATAACGGAAACTTGTGTAGGTAATGAGTGATTCAAGAAGCTTCCACAACTATTGTTTTAATGAAGTGTAAAAGGTATTAGCTTAGTCTGCGATTTTCACCATTTTTCACGAATCTGGAATAACATTATGCCAGATGTTATAACCGATCAATAAGAATGCTTTCATAAAATCATCCCCGTCCAGGAATTATTTTCGAACCCGTTTCGATAGCGCGTAGTTTCATTTGAGTAAGAAATTGTTCCGGTTTACAGCTAATTGTACATCATTTGCTTTTTCTTTTAGTTTATATAATTAAGCAGAGCGTTCTAGAAAATGAGTGAGTGTATTTCTCTACGACCTAAGCCACTTTCAAAGTTTCAAAACAGTCCGGTGATCTGATAGCCACTTGACCGCAATCGATAATCAGCCTATTTATTGCGGCGAGCTCGGACTGAATTTTGTTGCAGTAGTCTGGCAGCCCAAAGTTTCCTTTATGTTTCCATTTTTAAAACCGACTCTAAATCCATACTATTTCCCCAATTGTTCATAAGAGGTATTCGTGTAACAAATTTGTTCTCAAGCGTGAAAGCCGGTGTAGCGTAGTCTGGGACCTTAAAGCGTCTTGGTAGTGGTCTAGAGTTCTGAAATTACTGAATCTATTGTCTCTCTCCATCTTAATATTTCGTCTTATAGAATTACAGATTGACTAAACTTTACCAAGGTTACTGTGGTGTTGTGGTTAGCAGTGCGTGCTACCATTACGCAGGGCCTGGATTCAATCCCGGTTTCCGACCAACATAAAAAAAGGTGTTTTCTAACAGAGGTCGCCCATGGGCAGGCAATGGCAAATCTCCAAGTGTACTATCGCCATGAAAAACAGCCTCGGAGTCGGCGTTAAACTGTGTAAAAACATCAAGTCGCACGGCGCAAATCGGAGGAGAAGCTCGCATATTGTGTAAGCACCAATCTATTATTATTATTAAAGTTTCCCAAGGAGGTACACAGACAACAGGTTGAGTATGGCTTGTAGTGGGCTCAAAAGCTCCCGTAATAGGCGAGTATGTATGCCGACCTTGGGCTTTGATCACTTGGAATTAGCTAATATTGTAAAAAGCAGTAAAGTGCTCGTTTTTTCTCAGCATGCTTACCACAGTAATGATACATATTGGGCTTTAGGCAACCCATGTCTTTAATTGATATTAGTGTTGAACGTAATGTCTGTCGACGTCGCTAACAAANCTCTCTCTCTCTCTCTCTCTCTCTCTCTCTCTCTCTCTCTCTCTCTCTCTCTCTCAGTTGCGTATGAATACTTCTGTATTAGGCTCATTTGGGTTCCTGGTCAATCCACATTGTAGGGGAAGGTACCTTTGAAACGTTATCAATAGATAAAGAGCGGCTGGGAGTGCCATTGATCACTTCTTATACACTCGTGGATAGATGGGACTCATGACAGCTCAGCGAGCGCTCAACGAAAACCTTGACATGCGAGATTGCAAGATCCTCCTGGCCGATGGTAGTCAGGGGGCGGTCGAGGGCACTCCCCACACTTACAAAGCCGCAGCTCCAGTTCTTGGGCATTTTTAACGGATCACTGTTCAATCGGTATTCAAGCAGTAAAGCTGAACATATAATCTGACCCCGCATGTCGCAGTTGCCTGGAAAAAGACGAGGTGGAATACTCTCAACACTACCTTCTTAGGTGCCCATCTTTTGCGAGGCTAAGGTTAAAATACTTTGCCTCTCAAATCGAAAATAGCCCTGAGGAGCCCTGGAGCATTGAGATTAGCCGAAGCCGAGTTTGGAGGGGTTTTATCGATTAAGTATTGGGTGTCTTTAAGAATGTGGTATCACAAAGAAGAAGGACTGCCACCGCGACGTCCTCTCAGTTGTGTTTGAAAAACCGTTGTCATAATACCCTTTCAGATGTCATCCAGCAGCAACCATGGAGTCAATCAGTAGACCTAGAGTCATCCGTGAATAAATTGTTGGGTAATTCTCCTCAAACAGATTCTCAAGATTACTGGCAAAACTCCGTTCTTTGCCTGGATTTTGTCCATAATTTTGGACAGACACCTGTCAAGCTTAATTTTATGTTCCCTATTATGTCATCGGAAAACATTCCGCAGCTTTGTGGAGCGCTGTGTCTGTAACTTCCATTGTGACAAGACTGGACGAACAATAGCCTG
>NW_016172933.1:0-12477 GCF_001687245.7 Rhagoletis zephyria
TTTTTTGTTTGAAAGTGTACCTATTTTTTAGATTTGCCCATATGCATACTTTTACATGGTATATACACCCTGCAAAAAATGGGACTAATCCGGGATGACTCCGGGAGCAATCGCAAAGAAGCATGCGACTAATACCACTTTTGATCTCTTTATATGGAATGAACTGATCGCTTTTGTTCGGGCATGTCCTATGAAGAGACTAATTGTTCACCTGTATACCCGAACGGGTATAAAAAGCGACTAGTCACTTTTAAAAAATAAAAATAAAAATTTTCGCCAGCTGAGATTCGAACCGGGGTGCTCAGTTTTGTTAGGCGAATACTCTCTCTGTGTGCCAACGCCGCACATGATATTTCATTGACTAAGAGCGTACATATCATTTAATCGTTAATAGTACCCGTTAGAGATAAGTCGAGACTAATTGACCCCCATTAGTACCCGTATGAGACTAGTTGGGACTAATTAATGCCCAATTGTACCCGATTGAGAGTAATCTCGGAATACTCCCGTTAGAGATTAGTCGCACAATTTTTTGCAGGGCAGTGCTTGAATGCAAATGTATCAGATATTATTGGAATAATTTATCATTGTACATACATATGTACATTTATTTATTAGAGCAGTCAGGCTTTATATTAACAACAGCAAAAATTTATATTGAAAAATGAGACCATGCCTACACATAAATAATATGAATTTCTCTTCGGTTTAAATTCGAGGTTCTCTATATTTTATCTAGCGTAAAATTTGTCGAACTTGTGATTTGTGTAGTTTTGGGGCGTATCCAGTAAAATGTTTCGTGGGCTGTATCAAAGTAACCTCTTTTATTAGAATTTTTCAATTTTCTACATTATGTGAAATTGAAAACTGAAGTCCAATGTTCACAATTTTGTCACTCTTAAAAAATGTGACTAAACGATTTTTCGTGCATAAGAAAATTATCTTCAACATCAGTGCAGTTGCACACAGAGCCAAAAATACCTAATAAAAAACAATATGGTTTTTATTGAAGAGGAAAATTAAAGTGGCAACAGTAAATAGTCCCTATGCAAATTTATTTGTACCTTCGCTTGCCCCTTCGTACAGGGATAATTCAATAATATGGTCTTTTAAATTTTAGTAGGCATATTTTTCCGAGTAGTCTACTTACCATTATCCTTGGCGATTTTTCAAGAAGGCTCTCTTTTTTTATTTATTTATGTTTAAAAATGAAAAAAAATATTCACGTTTTAATACTTCCACTTTTATGGAAAATACTTGCAATTAATTTCAAATGCCTGCAATTATTTAAAAAACTATTCATAAACAGTTTTCCATAGGGAACATTTAGATAAAAAATATTTTTAATTTGCCATCTATACTGATATATATTTTTAAAGGCCACGGATAGACCGACCCAAAATTTAATTGTCTTTTATTTAAGAAAAAAGGAAACTTGTAATCGGTTCATATTTGGGCTCCCAAAATTCATTTGTCCAAATTAACCTTTTTTGCTCCACTGTGCAGCATTCGGTCACGCTTTAAAAAAACTCATCTGTATAAAAAGTATATGAACACAACTACAATTTCTTTACAAATGGCGACCGTCGCTCTTTTTCGTCTCCTTCACCTCCTCTATTCGTTGTCATCTTGTACTCTATACCTTTTGATGTAAACGTACTTTAAGCTATTACTGTCGATATTGAAGCACATCTTAGCCAGTCACTACTACTATTTTCCGTGGTAACTGCTTTCAAAGTAATCTTTCAGTAGCCTGTTTTTTCCTGAGGGTAAAAGTATGACTGAGGAGCTTCTCAGCGTGGATATCAGCAGTTTGCGCTATTTTATAAAAACTTCGATGCAAGCCGCGAGTAATCATAATTGTTATGAGTATGAGTGTTTAAATATTTTGCCTTTTGTAGTATGTAAATAAGAATTTAAGAAAATAGCAGGTAGTTAGGATTTAATAAATTGTTGTATGCTAAAATTTTAAAGTGTCCTTCTCACATAATTTTAATTAATTAAAATTGTAAGCGTCTAACTTAAAAAAACACACATCATGCAAACATATGATTTATGGAGATAAATTTTTAATTTACACATTTGCTTAAGTGTTTTTGCCATGTTTGCTGTTGCAGTAACAGGCAAGCGGTTAAGCACTTGCATAAGTTGCACATACATACATACATACTTATGTATGTAACAATACACCTACCCAGTCGGACTTGGCTGCTTCCAAAATGTACTTATTGCACGCTTCTTTTTCCACTCAGCAGTACTTCCAAAATCATGAAGTCTTTAATTCGGTTTTATACAGGCGAGAAACACTGCAACTTCTCTAAAATGCATTCTTAGGGAACCACATTCTGTATTGTCTGATTGGGTTGGTGAAAATAGCTCAGCAATAATACACTGCCATCCAAGTCATTGATGTCGCTTTGCGAGAACACCTGCAAATATATTTACCTTCATATGGGAATGACATCGATTGACTGCTCTCTTAAAAAAGTATGTGCGAGTAATTCAAAGCCATCACTCTCGATAAAGTGCGAATTAAATAGATACGAAATTTGACAGAGAATGACGCGAAGTCGTTCCACAATACATCAAAATAGAAACACATTAACTAAATTAAAGAGGAAACAGAGCGTATGCATGACGGAATGGGTGATGCGTGATGACGAGGAGGCCTGACTACATTTTGTTTGTATTTAAAAAAGTTACCGATGTCTCTTTGGACAAGTTAGTAAAGGGAATAAATGTATGTACATATCTTTGTAAAATTGTTTATTTTTTAATATTTTTTTGTGGTTTCTTGACATGTTTATTTGCATGCCTACCAGTGGTTTCTTATGGTTTCGGTTTTTTACCCATCTTATTTGTCTGGTATGTCTGCGTCGCGTTTTCGCGATTTTTATGAATAGATGACAGCAGCAGGAATGGGAATTAGAACTAAGAATATGTGTATCTATNGGATTGACTGCTCTCTTAAAAAAGTATGTGCGAGTAATTCAAAGCCATCACTCTCGAAAAAGTGCGAATTAAATAGATACGAAATTTGACAGAGAATGACGCGAAGTCGTTCCACAATACATCAAAATAGAAACACATTAACTAAATTAAAGAGGAAACAGAGCGTATGCATGACGGAATGGGTGATGCGTGATGACGAGGAGGCCTGACTACATTTTGTTTGTATTTAAAAAAGTTACCGATGTCTCTTTGGACAAGTTAGTAAAGGGAATAAATGTATGTACATATCTTTGTAAAATTGTTTATTTTTTAATATTTTTTTGTGGTTTCTTGACATGTTTATTTGCATGCCTACCAGGTTTCTTATGGTTTTTGGTTTTTTACCCATCTTATTTGTCTGGTATGTCTGCGTCGCGTTTTTGCGATTTTTATGAATAGATGACAGCAGCAGGAATGGGAATTAGAACTAAGAATATGTGTATCTATGTATATATATACAAATGCACATATATTTTCTTCCAAATACACGTCGTACTTACTTGCCTCCTCTCACTGCACCAAACCCCCTTTAAATTTATATGGTTTTTTGAAGGTAAAATGTAGGCAAGGCTTCGATTTTGTCCTGGGAATTCTTCTAACAAAATTGTTTAAAAGAATTTACCGACAGATGTCAAAAATACTTTTCATGCAAATATGTTTTAAGTCACCTTTTTTTTAATAAAAACATGTGTGCCAAATATTTCGACTGCGATATTTTTATTTTTTGATAAAAGCAATAATCCTAAAGTGGCCTTTACAAATTCTTATTCTCTAAAAGAAAGTTTAGCTCTTTTCCACAAACAGTTTTCTTCGATAATGAATGGGATTTAAAATTTATGACGAACGTAGAATACATTTGAAAGAGAGAGAAGAGAGATTTGTTTACCAGTTACTTAAGAATTTTTAAGTGAGCCCAATGCTGGAATGGCCTCTACCTCTTCTTCTGTCTTGTGTAAAAATTTCATAGATTGAGCTATGTATTATCAATAGTTCACTTGAACAAAACATACAGAGTATATTAATTTTTTCTAAGGGAGTACATGTAAATTCAAAACATCAAAGCCATTTTTCGAGTTTTTGTTTTTTTTAAGCAAATACGCGTTATGTGTTCATTAACACGACATTCGTATTGGATATCGAAGAAAATTTTCGAACATACGCCCTAATGTTTGTTCGGTTATTTGTAGAAATTTTCAACGAAATGTTTTGTATACTTTTAAAAACTTTTTTTTTTTTACTTATGGTGTATTACGATCTAAGTATTTTGTATTTTTTTTAGCCAATTCAAGACTTTAGTGGGACAAAAAATTTGGAAGAAAAAATAATTCCTCCAGCAGGTGTTAGCGAATTGTTGCTCGGAGAATCTGGAGTCTTGCCATAAGGTGCGATACTAGCGGCACTCTACTCCTATTTTACTCATTAAACATTAAATATCTTTGAAAATGTATATTTTAGAAGAAAATGTATTACAATTGACTTTAAAATAAATAAAATTATCTTCCATCTCATTCATTATTTTCTCGAAAAACTGCCATATTTTGTAACTTCAGTGCACTTTCGGCATGGGAAGGCATGTTCCAATTGGGTTCAAACTTTCCCAATTGTATTTTTACACTAAAAATCACATTTCTTAAAGTGAGCACTTACAAATTTCCGGAAAAAAATGCGTCCATATACACGAAAACCACCCTAATGTACAAACATATGAGCAAATCTCACGAGTTTTTTTTTAGGGTCACTCCCTTCTCAAGGCAGAAAAAATCGCTAAAGAGCTCTTCTTGCATTTAAAATTTGAAATATTTAAAAAATAATTCAATTGGTTGAACAATTTTAGCCTTAAAAAATATATTTACCCGAAAAAGTACCGAAATTACTAATTTTTTTTATTGTCACTGGAGAAAATTATAACATAGTTATTATGTTATTGTTTCTTTAATTACTTTGGGAAGTTTTCAAATAGAATGTTAATTTTAGAAGCAATGGCCGTTGGCATCAAATACAACATATCTGTGAAGTTTCAGTAGTGTGCAGCCAAATTAAAAAAATGGCAGCATGCAGAATATATATCTGTCGCAGCTAATTTGTAATTTCTGAAATTTTGCGATTTTTTTAATTTTTATTAATTTAAGATACTTCAAAATATTAAAATTAAACGGTGAAATTGTTCTTCTTGCCAAAACGAGTGTAATAAATCTTGTGATGAAAATGATTAGAGAAACTAAAATTCCATTTTTACAATTTTTATTTGTACGCTCGAAATTCGTTCTAAAATTTTAATATACACGAAGGAAATAATATATACATAAGGGAATAAGGAATAGTGCGGAAAAAGCTTCCACGCCAATATTTAATTACTTTTAAAGAATACGACTTTTAAGTTAAGGCCTGCGAATAAATAGTTACGTTAGTTGTTTGCGTATGGTGCAACCGGACGTATACGTTACATACACCATTAAGTTCTGAACACATTGAAAACGACGAGCTACCGACCACAGCTTCCAATTTGTCATCTTTATTATCTAAGCGCTTTGTCGATGGCGACATGATTTCTTTGAACGCGGCAGCGACATCATGAATTTGTATGAGTTTGACATAAAAGAAGAGGAAGAACCTTATCTGTCGCCAGAAAAATAGAAATAGATCTAATCTGGCCACAACCAGAGCCGTCACGTAGCCCGGTCGTCACCAAAATAATTATCTACATAAGAGTACGTGTTAAAATAATTTGACAGCTGTGGTTTGTAGCTCGTCGTTTTCATTGTGTTCGGGCTATTACGGCTATTTGTAAGATACCACCACCACCACCACCATTTTCGACCAAAAACACGTTTTTATCGAAAAATGTAACAACTCGTGAGATTTGCTCATCTGTGTATGGAAAATTCCATGTCAACCGTATTATGACTGCGATGAAAAATTAGTTTCTAAGAATATAATATATTTGTAGATTAACTCAAACATAAAATATTTAACTGGAAGGAATTTTAGCAATTTTATAAAGCAAACAGAAAAAACTCTGCTCTTAAGCTATTGCATAATTCACTAGAAGCAACAAAAACTCAAGTGTTTGCAAAATTCATTTGAACAGAAACGGTATAAGTTTTTAAGCAAAGAAACCGCTTAACGCATGGCTCTCATCGTAACAATTATTAGTGCAATCGCAAACTTCTAATTAACTAAATAAAATATGTAACTTCAGACAACACTTGCGCACATTTGTACATATGAGCAAAAGAAATAAGCGAAGTGACATAATCAGAGCACTAAAATTTCAGAGGGAATAGTATTTAGCCGTCAATTTAGCATTGAATAGTTGAAAACTAGTTTCGTAGTACTGGTATTAAAAAGTAAGTAGTAGTTAAAAGGCAAACAAACACACACACACACACACACACTCCAGAAGCGACTAATTCCAAGTGACACTTCAGTTGTTGGAAGTTAAGAAGAATTGCAAAGTAGTTTTTTTCGAGCAAACTCAAATGCTTAACTTACTGTACATAGAAATTGCTGTTGAGCACGTCGTACTTTAAGGGTGAAAGAAGAGATAAAAAAAACAAAATTTTCAGAACTTTGTCATTTTTTAATGCACAGTTCGGGGCAATAAAAATTTACATCGGTAAAACCCACAACAAGTTTTTCGACTAATGAACATACATATTTATGCACATGCAAATGTGTATATGTGTATGTACAATAGGGTGATCCTTAAATGTAGGTAGCAAATTTTTACATCAGCTTTCGTAAGTCTCCACCCCTATCATATCTATATCATATATAAATTTTGGTCCCGATTGGAGACGGTTAAGACAGGGTGTCGCACAGGGGACAAAGCTCAGATTCCTCTATGGAGACTCAAAATATTAAATTTACTATTTTTTTCGTCTAATACCCAAAATCGATGCTATCATTGCCGAAGATATCACATATCAATTTTAGCCCCAATTGGAGTCGGCTAAGGCGTGGCACACAGGCGTTAAAGTTAAGATTACCCTATGACGACGTCTTAACCGACTTAAATCGGAACTAAAATTTATATGTGATATCCTCGACTTTAGTAGTATCGATTTTGGGCATAAAATGAAAAACCTTATTTTCAATTTTTTGAGTCCTTAGAGGCATCTGAACTTTGCCCGCTGTGCGACACGCCCTAACCGTCTCCGATGGGGACCAAAATTTACATATATGTGATATCTATGAAGGTGGTGTTACCGAGTGAAGGGTTGAGACTGAACAATTTTTTTTTGGTAGATTTTTAAGAACCACCCTAATGTACTTTGCGCCGGCATTCTCTGATGCTTCAATTTGTAGCAATTATTGCTGAACGAAACGTGGATTTTTCGTAAAATTGATTGTTGGTCGAGAGTTTGTACGTGATGCGTGGAAAAAATTGCAAACCAGAAGGATTGTTCGAAAAATTTCCATTTCTGCAATGAAAACTGTGGTTGGACTGAAAACCACTTAAACGAAATACTTGTTTGCCGTCAGCTTTGGTGAAAATGGGGAAAAAGCAAAAAAAGCGGATCAAAGTTCTTGAATAATTTGCGGTTTAGACATTCATACATCCAATACTCGTATCTTCTGTATGTATAGTAACTAGTACACTGAAGGTTGGTAAAAATGCATGTTTTATCCAAATGAGAACATGTAAGGGAACTCGTAAAAGATAAATGCCGAAAAAGGTACATTTAATGTACTTGTACATACATACATATACCGTGCGACAGTCAATTTTACACACATGAAAAAATCCAAATATTCGCGAAAGCAGGGGCAAAAGATGGTAAAATTTCATTTTTAGTTTGCTCTCTCTGATGCCAGGATTCTTTTTAAAAGGTCTTTGAAATTTTAAAGATATGATTAATTTAACAAATGATTTTAAAAATTCAGTGCAATGTAGGATAACAAAAAAAATATAATTAAATAAAACGTAATTTTTAATACCTATTTGTCCTTGTGAATCTAAAATTGTATATTTTTTTTTTAATTCTACTTCATTTTTTTTTTCATGCCCATATGATATTATTCTACACTTCGCTGAGTATTTTTGAATACTTAATACTACTTGATAGCGGTCGTCCCACTTGGCAGGCAATGGCAAACTTGCGAGTGTATTTATGCCATGAAAAACAATTTCTCATAAAAATACAAGCTCCGTTCGGAGTCGGTATAAAACTGTAGGTCCCTCTACCTTATGTGCGGCCATTATGCAGACATCAGTCACATTTTTGTGACATCAACAAGTCACATTGCCACTTAGCCTCTCTTATTAGTAGACGTTGATAGCTGCATTTATTTATACTGCCATTTCAAAATAGAAGTTTCCGTATCAATCAACTGTCATTAGCAACACTTCAACGTCAAAAGATGCTGCTGCGACAACATCCGGCGGATGATTTAAATACGTACGTACATGAGTATACATACATACATACATAACTGAGATGAATGTTGGTTAGTTTGAAATAACAAATTTCATTAGATTTGTGAAGACATGTGGAGACAAGTAATTTTTATAAGCGACAAACACAAACGCCTTCAGTGCTTATATACAAATTCAGGAGTACCATTAATTTCTTTATTACAAAATAATCGCAAATAACTAGTAATAATAATGTAAATAGCCATAATAATGTTTTGGCGCTTACACCTCCAACTTGTGGTGTCCGTCTTGATATTGTCACACAAAGGGAAGCAAACTACAACTTTGCGCCGCCTTTGAACGGCAAATGGATTTTACGAGAAGCTTTCTCATTGCATAAACACACTCGCAGCTTTGACGGGCAACTGCTGTTTGTAAAAAAGTTCTCTAATTTATCGTTCGTTCATGATTGAGCATAACTGCCTAACCAGAATCTATCAATAGCTAGCAAACCTGATATATGCGCACTCTTTTTAAAAATTTATTTTTCATTCACAGTGTTAGAGAATTTTTCCTCTTCTTAAACTATAAGACATGTTCAATAAGAAAATGAGGTAATACAAAAAAAATCACAGCGAAGTCAACAACGAATAATATTTCCTCAAATTATGTGAATTTATATAAACGAGCAAGCAAATCACTAAGCACACGTGACACATTCGAAAAGCATGCAAATGAGCTTAGCAGCAAAACATATAAGTACATTTACTTTTTCTGGTAGATAATTCACTCATAAAAGTAATTTTTTACAGCACAGAAGGTCAGATACGCCAGCGAGAGCATTTGTAGTTGCACGTGTAAAGCAACTGAGTGCATGGTGGCAACCATTTGCCGCAGGTGCAAATGCTAATTTCTTTGCTCTGAAGCTATTTATTAGCGATTGGATTTTATGAAAAAGCCTTAAGAGGCCTTTAAAGAAGTTGCCAAAATGATAGGTTTAAGATGCACCGTTAACTAAAATATTCGTCCTTAATTGACGTACTCAACAAAATTTATTTTGGAAAACAGTGTGGAATTTTGTTTTTTGATTTCACAAATTGCATTTTATATTAATTTTGTTTTGTAACTGCCACTTCAGAAAAGCTTACCAACATGCATTTTGCTAGAAAAAACGCAATACGCGAAGATGTAAACATTTTAAGGATTTAAGAAAGTTAATGAAGTTATTGCCATAATTTCTTCATGTAATTTACTTTTCGGTTCCTTTTTCACCATCTAAATTGTGAATTTGACTTTTTGTCAATCTTAAATCCATTGAAAATCATCACCGACAAAATATGCAAATTCGCATTTGGCAAATATTTGGAAATTCTATTTGACACGCGTTTTAAATGTTTCCTTCCTGCCAAGTAGCTTTGCTTTATGTTAAGAGTGATATGTACATATATATATATATATGTATGGTATGTATATTAGTGAGCACATGAGTACGAAGTATATACAAATAATGCTATTACATATCCATACACATCGCTGATGGAAAATTTATGCCAAATGTCAAAAAATTTGTGTAGCAAAGGTTGGAGTTTTCGCATTACATATGTATGTGTTTATTTTACTTTACGAGCTAAAATAATTTTATACACATTCAGATATTGAGACATACTTATGTACAAAAGCATTAATATACTCGTACATGTACATAGTTAGAATATGGCAAACGTGGCAAGAGTGTAGGGAAAATTCAATGGAAATTTTTGCTGGCTTTGTAGTAATTTAAATATTTCATACCCATAATTTAAATATTTCATACCCATTTCGAAGGTGACACACACAACTCATAACTTGTAAATTTTGAAATTATGCGCTAAAAATGTTCACATACCATTTACTAACTCTTCAGCAAAAGCTAAAGCCAAGTTGTTTTTTAATTTGTTGAAAAAATCTAAGGTTAATTCTGCGTTGCCTATATGATTTTCGCGCTTTCTGGCAAACTTGTGTTGTACCACATTTGATGTGTGTATGCGAAATGTATATACATACATGTGCAAATGTATAAAGGGTGTTTATTAAAACCAACTCCCAATTCAATTTTTCTATAAGAGATAATTTTAATTTGATTAAGGCTTTTTATATGCATGGTAAGTATAAAATTCACACAGGCCAACTTTTATGCGAAAAATTAGAAGAACTATTACGAATATGCCATAACATTTATAGTTGAACAGTTGAAAGCTGTCAATTGAAATGTCACTTTCTCTAAAATAAAGAATTTTTTTTTTTTTAAATTTCACTAATCAACTTTTTAGATACCAGTGTATCACGAATTATGTGTCAAGTTAAAATTTTGACAATTGACAGCCGTCAAATGGACTGCAACTTTCTCTGAGACACGCTGATCGCTAACATTGTGTTAATCTCATCGACCATGAATTCTATATCACATTCTAACTTTTTCAATTGATAACTGTAAAAATCTTAAACTAACCCGTTTTAGTGACTTTCGTACAGTTGCTGAGCAAGCTCAATGATTTATTATATTAAAGAGACACACTTAAAATTAATTTAAAATTAAATTATGAAATAGCAACAGTATTTCTAATTATTTAGGGTATACACGTAAATGGGGGATAGTTCTGATTTATGTTCAGCCCAAAAAAATTGAAATAGTGTCCAATGGTTTTTAAATTTTTTTTTATGTATATGAAAGCTGCTTGAAAAACGGTCCTAAAACTGAAAAGGTTTGAATAGATTAGCAAATTATTTCGGAATGTGGTTACCATCTTTCGAAGAAGACGCAATAATGTTTTGAAAAAGTTGAATCTGGTTGGATATAATTGGGGAATTCCCAAGACGTGTTAGCCGTCATAAAATCTTAAGCTTACAATTTTTTTTATGTAAATTAACGACTAAAATGGTTTTAGGTGGGCTAATTATATATTTTTTATCAGATTAAAAACATTTCGGTATAGCTAGAAACCCCCTAAAAATATTTTACCCGTTATTTTACATTAACAAAAAAAATGTTAAGCTTAAGATTTTACGACGTTAACAAATCTTGTGAATACCCTAAATAAAATGGTTAACGAATGGAAGGTGATTGAATAACCTCCAGTACTACATTATATACATACGAACGTTTACTTAGAAAATAAATACCATTTATTTTGAAACTGCTTTTTGATTTGGTAGAAATTATTTAGAGCTATCACTGAATCCATTGTTGTTCGAATTTTTGTGAATTCAACGAAAATTCTATCGCTGAATCCGAATACCCACGAACGTAGCATAGTAGCAAATGCTTTGAATTGATACGTTCGTAGCAATTCGGTATATTTTACGAAAATCGGACTATGACGGATTCGGCGATAGTCCAGGTTAATTTATTATAGTTGCAGAAAAACAACTAGCTTTTAGAACATACATATATTTGATTATTTTTTGCATATGACTATATCAATCAATGAACTGAAATGAAAAGCTCTGCTTGCATTTGTGTATGCAAGAGTTATTTAAAATTAATTAATAGTTATTCGCACACAATTTTATACATGTGCTTTCATTGTTCGCATATAATTGATTTATTACGAATAGCTCCACATTTAAAAATATGTCAATATATTCATAGAACCAAACAAGGAGTAAATACACATAAGTTGATTGCAAATTACCAATTGATCCCTCAATGAACTACTAAAAATTTCATTATATATTTTTCCACGCAAATCCAATTTAAAAGTTTTATTATATCCATATATGTATGAATGACAAGCAAAATATTTACATACATACACTTGCAAAGGCACTGGGTATGCATGGGCGTATACGCGACATCTGTTCCAAGCCAACTAGCAGCCATGTTACTCATACGCAGTGGTATATACCAACAGATGGCAAGTATTTTGCGCTCAAAAATTAATTGTCGGATTTCGTTTGTTGGTGTGTCCGTCAGGGCAGGAGTGTGGTGTGGTGTGGTATAACGGTTTCCTTCATCCCGTGTCGGTAATTTTCAGCTTAGTTGCCATGGAATTGAGAGCGCAATAATTTTGACTGTGGTATTTAATAGTAACAAAATATGCAAGCGTACATGTGTGTGTGTTTTATAACTGGCGTCATAAGTCAAATAT
>NW_016172936.1:0-12473 GCF_001687245.7 Rhagoletis zephyria
CATATTCCCGTCTTATGTATCATAGAAAAGCTATTACATTTATTTTACTTTGAGGATTAGGATTGTATAGGGCATTTACTCTGTAGTAGTCCAGCTTCGCCATTTCGAACGAAAGCATTTGGGGCAGCTCTATGGAGAATGAACTCGCCATATGAAAGAGTCTGGCAAGTTTGTAGAGGAGCAATAATTTTCCACAGCCACCTGTTTTCCGCCTTTCTATAAGCCTTGAATACAATGGGCAACTAATTTCATTCCCATTTACTTCAATACGCATACCACAAATTGGAGAAGAACGCCGGCTAAAAACTTAGCAAAAATTTTAGCGCCAAATATATATATTTTTTCTAATCGCAACTAACCGGACTGGTTTATATGTCTTGCTGATATTATCTGGAACAACCAACCAGACATTCTTACCCTAATTTAAGAACTTCTGCAACTTACACCACAGGACTTCCGTTTTTCTTCACTCATTCCACATGCTGATGCATAACTAAATGTACACATGGCAGTATTTATTAGTAAACAATGTATACGACAATGTCCTAAGCAGCAATAACAGAAATTTTAATTTCTAACCAAATTTTTGGCGAAAAGAGTATCGTAAATTAGTGTAGCTAAGTGACTATATCCCAGAAATAGTTGCTTGCGTGACTTGCAAAGAATAATTATTGCAGCGCGCTTTTGAATGTATTTAGGTATGCAAGTAGAATTGTAAGGATATTGTAAGTAGCTATGTACATACGTATGTATATTGCCACAGATACGGGTGCATAAATATTTCTGTGCAGCTTATTTAGTGGCTTTGCTGTATTGTCGCGCAACCATAAATTCCCTCCGCTTATCACCACAACAAATAGTTTATTGCATGTGCGTTGTTGCATGCAACAAAATTACAATACACAAGTGTATCGTAGTACATGGAATAGAAAACTTGGAAAGCGAAGCTGAGTTGAGCTGAGCTGCTATACAACGAGGCGGTAGCTAAGTTAAGCTAAAGTCAACGTGGCGACAAATCGTTCGAGACATTGGTCATTAGAGTTTGCATTGGTTGAAGAGTTTTGCAAGTATGTTTCGCCGGATATGCAATTCATAGTGCGACGGCACAAAATATGGCTTAAATGCATGCAATAAATACCTACAAAAACAACAAGCAACCAATACCGCAATGCGCTGACTAATAATACTTTGTTAGTGTAATAGCCTTATTTTGTTGTAAAGGCAATAAACCGTATTGCCAGTTGCGCAATTTGTAATTTGTACAATTCCACAATCGCAGCAAGAAGTAAAAAAGGGATACAAAAAACAAAGCACAACAAAAG
Organism: Rhagoletis zephyria; assembly: GCF_001687245.7. Taxonomy (NCBI): domain Eukaryota; kingdom Metazoa; phylum Arthropoda; class Insecta; order Diptera; family Tephritidae; genus Rhagoletis; species Rhagoletis zephyria. The sequence goes on from NW_016172936.1 coordinate 1,323, forward strand.
CGAACAGCTAACAATCTCACAATTTTTTAATAAATTTATGTGACAGCCAAAGTAAACGCGAGCAAGGATTTGCCGCCCGCCAGCCAAGTTTCTGCTGTAGTCAGAAGTGCTACATATCTCTCTCTCTCTTTTTCTAGTTGTTGCAGTGTGTGTGCAGCCTTAGTTAGTAGAATGTCGTGCCATAGTTTTTGGTATTAAAAGGACATATTCAGCGAATTACTTGCGATTATATGCTTTACTGCCGCTAAGGAGCCTTTATGTCGCTACGATTTCGCTGCTTAAATCTTGCGCTGTGATTTGGTGGATAATTTGTGGTCAGCAGGAGCTACGTCTGGTGGATGCAAAGCGCCAGCGCAGTCATGAGAATTAAAGGGACAAAGGTACAAGCGTGCATTGGATTTGTGAGTTTGCTGCATTTTAAGGAGTTTTAATCCTTTTAATTGCAACTCCAAATCATTTTTAGGACGTAGCAGTATTTGTTAAACAATTTCTATTCTTTATACATATCTTATTTTAATTGACTATAAATAAATGAAAAAATATAGCGATTTTTGAACTCTTAAAAGTTTGCTAAGTGTTCGACCGAGCTTCGAATTAGTAGTGTGTATCTAAAAATTGTCACGCAAGTGATTTTTTTTTAATTTTGCGCCACGTTCGAAAGTCAGATGTTTTCAGTAATATGTTGGTCAGGTTAGAATTCAAAACTGGGTCCTAAGGAGTGTAAATGCGGCTCTATAATCTTTTCGTTACGATGTCCTAAAATTTAGATTGGAAACTTTAAGGCCAGGTTGGGCGAAGACGGTAAATTTGACTCTGCTGCCGGAAACTTCGGCCTACACGATCGGACCTGCTATAAGAGAGGGAGGTTGACCAACTTCATCTTGGCACGGAACATGGAAGGAAGTAGAACCAAATACCAGCATCGAAAAATTCCCATTGTTGTGATCGAGAGAAGACTCGCTTCGATCATTCTCAACATTCAACAGCTGAGAAATTTCTTCTCTCTCAATCTTCCTTAAGCAAGCAACTTCTCACCATCCGCATACAAATGAGCAGACGAAGATTGTCGTGTCGCTGCTGGAGAGAAATAAGCACGCAATTACTATGCGAGCGACTACATAGCGTGAAGGAGGTGTTTTCTATGAGGAACTTTTAATAAATCGCCAGTTCAGACTACGGCATCAGTATTTGGAATAGCCCACGGTATGAACGAAATTGATCCGGGAATGCCTGAACTCTTTCCTAATCGCGTAGCGATATTTCTAAACCAAGCTTTGGTTCCCGGGACACATTGACATTAATGAAAATTGCGCGTATGATGAATTAGCTAAGCAGGGTACTCTCAAGGCCGTAAGCCCAGACTAGAAGGGTAAAGGAGTTCCTTTGGCAACTTGCGACCTGCTCTGAACAGATGGGCTTATGGTCGGCTAAGCGGGCGCTGGGCAAAAACCCGGACAAGCAAAGTTGCAAGGCCCTTCTGGCCAGGTCAAGGGGACTTCTAGGGGGCTAGCTTAGGATTCTTACAAGTGAACTGACTTGACATTGTCCTCTATGATCCCACGCGGTGTGACTTTCATCGTACGGAGCCCTACTGCCTAAGTGGCCTAACCTAACCTCACGATAGGTTAGCAACAAAATAGCGGTAGTAGAAGTAGATGCGAAGAGCTGGGAATGCTATCAGCTAGGACACGATTATTTTTATAAAAGAAGCTGGCTGAACCGGAACCCCTTTTCAGCTCGATTATTCAGATGATACACCAGATTTTTTGTACGGAATTGATGTAAACTGTTTACTTAATTAACACAGACCAACGAGACCACAAAGGGTGTTATCCGAGCGGTACCAATCTTCTTTTCTCGTCGCTCTTTCTCCTACAAATTTCGAGTTGCCTCTTATCAACGGGCACTAAGTTGATTCACAAACCTTCATACACATACATATTTCAAATTTCTTTGGATAGGAAAATAATAATATCAATATTATAGTATACACAGATTTTCTACCACATACTCTATTCATTTTATGTATGTATATATATATACATTAGGGTACGTCACCAAAAAAAGTTGCTGGTTTTCCATTGGAATTATAAGACTTATTATAATAGAACTATATAATAAATAACTATTAAGACTTCCGTCAAAATATTTCGGAAAAATATTAAGATTTACGTGAGCTAGACCTATTTGAAAACAGCACCCAAAATCTCGTTATTTAGGTTCAGTTTATACAATTTTAAATATTTTTATGCAGATCTCTTAAGCGTAAATCCTTGTATCAGCTGAGGTAATTGTTTGGAAAAACTAAGTTTTCAGTTAATTTTATTTAAACAAAAACTTGATTTTTGGAGGTATTTTAAAATCGGTGCAGCTCACGTAAATCTTAATATTTTTTCCAAAATATTGTAGCGGAAGTCTTAAAATGTACAACATTTTTTGAATTCCGATGGAAAAACAATACCGGTTTTTTTTTGTATGAGAGCTACGCACCTTAATATATGTATATATGTATGCATTGTATGTATATAGTATACGTACATACATGTATGCTTTTATTAAGTGCCCATACGCAAACGAGTATGCATAAACATACATTCATGGGTACATATACTTATCTCTGTACATACATTTGAACCTCTAATGTGACATAATTGAAAGTCGCAACTAAAGCATTTAACTTCCATTACGTATTCCATAAACAAATATGAACACTTGTCGCACATAAATGCACCGACAATGAGGCGCATTCAAAAATTGTGGCATATGTGGCCGAAATGAGCAACAAATGCCCAATGAATAGCACAGTCAGTGGTGAAAATTGAAAAGGAAAAACAAAAAAAAAAGCAAAAGAGTAGCACCACTGATTGAATTTGTTTGCGATTCATTTCTTTCCCCTACTCTACTCACTTAAGTATTTAGTTCAAAGAAGGGTGGTTCGAAAACGAAAGCATACACTACTTTTGTTGACAGCATTGAAGATGACAGTTAAACCGTCACAATGATAGCTGTTGATCACATAAATAGTGTATATATACCTATTAAATTGCTGACGCCGCTACCAGCAAGTAAAGAGTCAAAGTGACAGTGACATTTCATTTGAGCACTCATTCACTCATCATTGTTCATCGCATATTATTTCAATTTCACTTCGTTTTATTCATTCATTTGATGCGCCACTGATGAACTACTCAGCTGTGCTGAAATTGGAGTGTACGCACGTTGACAAGTGCAATCGCCTGTAAATGAGTTCATATCTGTATAAGTGTATTTGTATGTTTATTTTTTTGTCGCATTACTTTTTCCCTCGGTGATTACCCGCTTTTTTCCGGTATTCAAACGCATATTTAGTCAAGTAGTTAGTTATACTTTGGTAGCCCATAATTAAATGTCTCTTTGGGTGAATCGTTGATTGCATTGAAAATGTCAGTGTCATCACCTGTCAGCACAAACAAGAGTGGAGGGTGAGTGAAAGACAGGTTAGAACGTCAAGTGCTCATGCTTCGTCTATTGATTTCTGATTTTTCGCCCATATGGTAAGACTTTATAGCATTACTCAAATACATGCATTACAATAGAGTACTGAGGGAAGTTAGTTGGGATCATTAGTTTCCGCAATACTCAACAAGTTTATGGATAACAGTCTTATTGAAGTATGGTACATACAGCGATACCTTGCAACCACCTTGTTACCACTAGTTTTTGCTAGTAAACTACCGTAAAAATTTTATTTGCTAAGAATTCGCGTCACTTTCTACTACTTTAGTGCGTCTCTATTTCGTTATTTCGAGCGCAATATTAAATTTTTCTCTCCTTCTTCTCGCCTATTCGTTGCTATCGTGACGTCGTCACAAAACAAAAAAAAGAATTGTACTTCGATATAAATTCATTCCACAAAAGTAGCTCTTTCCTTTTCAGTTCCAAAATAGATTACGCTGCCACCAAATTTGGTTTTCTCAGGAAGTTTTTCAGACGGCACCAATGATCCTTTTTCATAACATTGAAAACAAAAATTACTTATCGACCTAAAACCCTTAGTTGTAAGCGAATTATCTTCCCTACCTTAGGGATAAATATGATGCTCATCTGCCACCAACCTTTCGTTACATACATCCCGCCATCCGGTACGACCGCTTAGTAGGGCTCGAAAGACTTGATAGCGAAAGTTACTTTCATCTTGTACGCTATATTGCAGACCTCTTCTTTTGGCATACTGCAGCACTGATTGTCTAAATATATCTATTAATAATTAAAGATTTTTTGTAACATTACTACATTTTCTCGAAATATAAAATTTTTTTTGGAATTTGTTTTTTTTTTGGAATTTGTTTTTTTTTGTAATAAATATGCTTTGTAATATTTAGGGTTTTTTTAGATTTTTTCGGACCTCAGAGATCTCTACTGCTCTAATTGGGATGTTTTCTTACGTTTCAAATTCGTGAATGCCTAAAAAGTATAAAGCAAAAGTTGTTGGCCAATTTTCCTTCAAAAATAACATATAATTACGGTTTACATGGCTCAAAATAATAAAATTTGCAATGCTCTAAAATGTTTGCTTCTTATTATGCAAATTTGTATATACTTTATGGAATTAAATTAATTACTTTTTTTATATTACCGTTAATAGTTTACTTTGCGGAACACTGATTCATACAAGTAAATACAAATCTATGTACACTTATAAGAGAATATGTTTTTGTACTACATTAGGGTGTCCCATATATAAGACGATATTTTTTGCAAAATGTAATAGGTAAAGTTTTCTAGAGTTTCAGTCACGGTTCCTTAGGCCCTGCCTGTCCCGAAGTCGTCTTGTTTCTACTGCTAGCTATAATGTCTATATAATTTTCATTGTTGAGAAGCAAGACTAACTGCATTGTTCATCTTTTCTATCTTCAATATTTCCGCTGAATCCGTTGATACTCAATCTCTCCCGCAGGTCATTGTAAGCTATGTATCTCGAGTTTAAACAACTATCTCCTGGATAGGTTTAGGCTATTTTATTGATCGAATTTTTGTTCAGCTCTCATTTATGCTCAGCATGCTGCGCTTTTCCAATTCAATTTCGGAATACAATTGTATTGAATTCGCCGACAACGTGTTTTTAATAAGACTGGTTTAGAAATACTTATCTAAAAAAAAAAATACTAAGTGCTTAAAGCGCATTTTTTCTCAAATATACCTATTTATGAGCAGGATTTTGAGATAATGGTATTTTGTTAAACAGACAAGTTCGATCAATACAGTGACGTACGCAGTACGTTTCAAACGACATACCACTGTTTGTTTGATCGGACCAAAACTCGCTGAGTTTTTGGAATTTTCGTGAATGTCTTTTTTTAAACGTAAAACAAAATAAAGTTACGTCCCATACAGTATTTAGATGTTGAAATTTTTAAGTACCACCCTAATTTGTAGACCGAATTTTGCAAAAAAATGGAGCACTCTAATATACACATATGTATGTCTATATTCACTTGCCTACGCTATAATAAATTCAAATACATTTTCTATATCGCTAAAATGCCATTAAAAAATTAAAAACCATTGACGTAGAAATTTTTTTCCTGAAAGCATTAAAAAAACAGCATTAAACCAAGCGTAAGCGAAGTAATATTTTTTCCACAAATTTGTCATCACGCAATTTGCAATCAAATAAAAAATATGTGTGTGTATATAAAAGCGCTTTCAAAGTTTTTACAAGTAATACAGAAACAATTACATATTTATGTATGAATTTCAATCTAACAATTTGACTGCATTTCCATTTCTCATTTTGTCTAACTGATTTTCAGCCTTTCACTTTGTAATCCGCTTTACGCGGATATTTAATTTAATTTCATACGCTTGAAGCAAACACAAATTTTCACTAAATGCCACAAATTGCGGCCATTGCATAGCGGCGCTAGAAAATGCTGGCTGTTTGGCATGTCTGAAGGGTTGTGGCACCGCCTGTTAACGGGGTGTAATACTGCATATATGTATTTAACTAATCGGAGTGTTGTTTCAATTTCTCTGCACGCCTGAGTGGATAAAATTGTGACAAATGTTTAAAGTGAATTAAGTAGTAAAAAATTTAGTACGAAAAAATATTTTTAATATCGCAAATTCACTTTAAAATAAAATACTTAAATTAGTAAAATATAAATAAATAAATGAAACTAAAGAGTATTGCAAAAACGCCATATCTATGCAAAAAAACTATTATTTATAAATTAAAGGAAACCCAAGCTTATGTAGTATACTTCCATTCATGTATGTACATACATATATATGTACAAGTATGTAGACATGAACGTTCTATCTGCCTGATAGTGGCGAGGAAACAAGTTGGTTTGGCACCCGCCATATACAGTATTGGCCATATCTATAGCACCCCCATTTCAAAGTGATAGTGTCTGCCACAGGTAATAGTAGTTTAGAAACAGAAACTTTTCCTCTACAATTGGTGTGGATACAACTCCGACGACGATATTCACGGTACAGGAGTTTAGGAACGTGATAATTGTCTCTTGGTGAACGTCGTTAATTGATAATCTAGTTTACAGTGTCGTTCCAGTAGTTGACGTACGTATTTGTTTATCTCGTCTTTCAAATCGTACAGCTGACAAAATAGATGGTGCGTTTCCATTCTACTCCCACGAGTCACTCTTAAGATTTGGCGTATTGTGAATATGGTGGTCTATGGTGGATTTGCCAGGTCTAAAGCCGCGCTAATGAGACAAAATCAGTTCGTTGACTGTGGCCTTCTTTCACACAATACGATCGGTCAGCATTTCAAGCACTTCACGTTCACTTATCTCGGCCTCTCACCTTATTGCTTATCAGCGTGTCTCTGTAGACAGCATCTTTTTTCTCTGCAGTATGTATAAATACATATCGTCGATGTTTTTGCAAAACCGCACATCCCCCAATCGCTTAACCGCCTATCTTACGGCACTCAAATTTTACAGAAGAGCGAAAAAACGGTTTATTCTTTGAAGCCAATGCCTTGATAGGCGATATTTTCTCTAGCTATTATTTTTCAAATCTGTTTTGNACCAAATCTCATTTTTGCCACATCGGCGATTTAGGCGGTTTTGCAACTGGTCGATGGCCGTTTTGCAAAAACATCGACGATATGTATATTTAATAGCGCAATATACTCTTTTTTGTGCGACGAGTAAATAAATTTTACGTAGAACTGATAATCAAGGGTTAACATGCCTAACTACATACATACATACATATTTGTGTATGAATTTATTTATTTTTACAGAAATGCAGTAACGTTTCCTCTTTTGCTAACGATTGATAAAATTCCACTTAATGACGACAGCATTGCTTATTTACAATCCGTATGTATATACATATTATGTATATATACATATATTAATTTGTAATTTTACAATAAATTGAAATGATTACTGGAATTCATCGACGCTGCCATTTCACGCTGAGATTTGCTGCATTTAGTTATTATTCATCAGTTGCAAGATTAAGTCGTCGGTTCATAAATCGGCAAAATGGTGCGTTTATATTTGCAAAATTCATATCTTGTGTAAACAGAAATTCTAAAAGGTACATATGAGCACAGATATAACCGATAGATCGACAAAACTTTAAACAAATTAATGAAATATCTGGCGCCATAATGTCGTCTTTCTGGTACTTTATACTTCTGAGTTACTCATTTGGCTTGATTTTCCATGGTGTAGGTGAGTATTTTCTGCAAGGAAGTATTATTCCTTGGCTCAAACAGCGTTATATGCAATATGTTATCATAATCGATATACATAGTTACAGAAATAAATGCATCTATAGATTTAGTTAAAGCGGTCGGTTCCTCAGGCACTGCACAAGAAACACTAGCCTTTTATGTTAAAAGCAATTTTTCTTTGTTTTTATCTCAAAATCTGTAGGATCTGTAGTTATGGGTGATCGCGTTTGTGTGGTTCTGGGAAAACGAGATCGGGCTGTCCAACGTGACCACCGAAGTTTCCGCGTTGTTTGCGGTTGAAATCGGTGTGTCGTCGCACTTATTGACTTACAGACGTCTTCTTTGATCTATGTTGTAAATAGTTTCGGAGTCGATTTGGTAGGGAAGCGAGATACAGCGAAATTCTGGCAATGGTCTATTAACTCACCACAATCTTTGCAATTTCTTGCAACTGTCTGAAAAGCTTTTTCTATATTTCGCAATACTAACTGGAAGTTCTTAGAGTAATTCTGTCTTTTAGCAATAAGTTTTCTAAAAATTTAATATGGAAGAAATTTATATTTTTTTTCTTTTTAAAACGACAAAAAAATTAAATTAAATTGAAAACACTAGAAAAAAAAATTATAAAATAAGTTTCTAAAAATTAAATTAAAATAAAATATACACATAATTTTCTTTTTAAAACAAGAAAATCTAAAAATTTAAGGAAAATTTAATGAAATATTTAAAAACATTAAATTATTACATTGAAAAAACCCCAAAAAAAATAAAATAAATAGAATAGGTATCTAAAAATTTAATTATATCAGAAAATATACTTTTCTTTTTAACCCTTCGTCAGGCGCAATATGGTGACTGTCAATTTCGGGCGCAATGTGCCTAACTGGCACACTCTCAAAACCATATACTAATCAAACAATTATATTGTTTATACATCTGGGGAATACTGGCACGGCATTTAGGGATGTTGAAAGGAAATAAATGTAAACATTTTCGTAAAAATCCATTTATTTGACACAAATTTAGCAGCAAACATTCCATAAGGATTCAACTCTGGGACATGTACATAATAGCTACCTTTAGATGAATATTAAAATTTAAAAAAATAGTTCTAAAATCAATTAATTAAATACATTTGACGAGTTTGGGCGCATAAGTTCTGGTTGTGAGAGTCAAACAAAAACTGAGTGGTTTTGCTGTATAGAGCACTTCAAAAGAGGCAGCTACTGAGCGTCAGTAAAGTTAACGGTATAAAAGGGCACGGCGAAGTAAAAACATGTGCTGGCTGTGCCTCACAGATCAGTTACGCCCGACGAAGAGTTAAAACAATAAAATCTAAAAAGTAAAAATAAAAAAATATAAAAAATAAATAGGTGTTAATAAAATACATAAAAGATTGATGTAAAAGTTAAATTAAATTAAAATTTAAAGAAAAAACACTAAAAAAATATAAAAAAAGTTAAATTTAAACAGAGGTACTAAAAAAAACTAAAAACGAGAATAACATTAAATTGAAAGAAAGACATAAAATTAAATAATAATAAAATAAGTTTCCAAAAATTTAATTATCCCAATAAATCCCCAATATCAAAATATATATATGTACATACACTTTTCTTTTTATAACAATAACATCTAAAAAATCAAAGAAAATTAAATTATTCAACAATTTTTTATTGAGCTTGAGGCCGTTTTTAATGAAAAACTTATTGTGCAAAAGCAAAAACAACTAAAATTAAAAAAATAAAAAAAAATTCGTTTCCCGAGGATTCGAACCTCGGATCTCTCGAATGGCACGCCAGTGCTTTGCTCAGTTGGCCATTGCAGCTGGAGGAGCAGCGCGATTAAAATGATATACATCTCCGTTTGAAACATGCCCAAGCGCTTTCTGTCAAAGAGCTTTTCACCAAGAAAGCAAGGAAGCTTTTTTCATGCCAGAATAAACAAAATCTTTCAAACTATATTGAAATGAAACTTTTTTACAGTCGGTTCACTGTAATTTAAAACTTCACATTCCACTTTCCAACAAAACAGAAGAAGGGATCGGATGGCAGACGTGGTTGGGCACGATTAAGATTGAGATTATTATTAATATTAAGATAGGTTAAAATTAAGATAAAGATTTAGATTATGATTAAGATTAAGAGTAAGATTAATATTAAGATTAAGAATAAAAGTTTAAAAATTAAGACTAGGAGTAAGGTTAGATTAGTGAAGTTTCTCTTCAGTCGCGCCTTAGCTCGGCGCACAATATTTTTTATTTAGTACGTGATGTTGGCTCATAAATATTTAAATATTAAATTTTCAGGTGCACAAAAGACTTGTCCTTTAAATCGTAATGCTATTGGGCTGTGCAAGCCGTATGCTGACTGCAGTGTGCTAAAGGGTCAAATCATTTTTCCTGATGAAATTTGTGAGGTATTTGCATACATTTCTTTATTCTAGTTTCGCATATGAAATAAAAAACAACACTTAAAACATCAAACAATTGTGAAATTAGTTACTTTTTAACGACGCAACATTTCTTTTCAGTCTGGTACGATTTGCTGCCCTGACAATGCTGTAGTTCCAACAGTGCCTACGCCGTATTTGATAACCCTCCCTATAGTGCTAACAGAGCTTACTACCAAACCTGCTATAACTATGCCAACAGTGCCACATGTGCCTCCACCAGCACTCACGACACTACTGCCTACGTTTGATATTGTGGATGAACCTACTTTCAATGATGAGTTCTACAGGCGTTTAGTATTGACTTTTGGTGAAAAATACAATATTTATAAACAGACAAGTAATACGAGTACGACCTATCAACAAAGTGGTTATACAACAGTTGATCCATCAACATCAACAGCAACAACAATAGCGCTAACGGAGACTTTTCCAACAACAGAGGATCCCAGTAAATTATTAAATAAATTGCATCCAATCGGTTTGGAGATATTACGTTCCCAAAAATGTGGTTTGGTTTATCCGAGCGTCAGTAGTGTTGAAGCGGATATACTTGAATTCCCTTGGATGGCGCTGTTGCAGTATAAGAATGGCGATGGTAGCCGGAAATTTGCTTGCGGTGGTTCATTGATCACCGAAAGTTGGGTGCTGACTGCAGCGCATTGCATAAAGCCAGGATTGTGGGTTTCACAGATGTTTTATGCTAATCAAAATGATTTTAACTAGCTGTGTTGATTTATTAAAAATTTTCTTTATCTGCATACATATACATATACGTATTTACTTATCATTATGTAAATTTGTTTTTAATTTGCATATTTTACAAACTTTTTTTTTAATTGTAATACTAACTAATTTTTTTATTTGAATTTATGTTATTTTGTTTCATTTGTCCTTTTTTTAATTTTTTTTTGTTATATTTTATTTTTTTATCATATTTTATTTTATATTTTAATTTATTTTATTTCATTTATCTATAAACAAGGTTTCACTTTGAGAACAAA
>NW_016172938.1:0-8310 GCF_001687245.7 Rhagoletis zephyria
AAATGCAACCAATATGAGTAAAGTGGACGTCCAGTATAACGAACTTTCGTAATAACAAATTTAACGAATCATCAAATATATCTCATTGATTATTGTATATTACGAACGCAAACGATTTTTATTATTCGATATACGAATGCTATTTATGTTTTTAGCCGAAACTTCGCGTTCTTTGCAATAGCAAAGGTTTCGTTAAGTCAGTGAAGAAAAAAAAGTTCGCAGTACACCTTCGCTTTTTAAATTTTACGTCATATCTTCCTAACTTACAGTCGGATCTTGAGCCGAATTTCCACTGGGCATTGAAATGGGAAAAAATGCATGCCACTTAAAAAATGTCATGTGGAAACAGACTATTTGTTATAACGTACGGGCACCGGTATTTTTTAATGTCCAACATTGTCATAAACAATTTTTCCCATTTAATGGCTACTGGAAACTCGATATTCTTGCCTTGAGCAGAAAATTTTTTCTTGTTCCAAAATTCACTAACCTCAAGTTCCCGCCCCATCTAGTACTCACCCTTCACATCCCAATTATTATCACCCCGACGTATCACCCTAATGTCAGCAAATAAAAGCTCACCAAAAAGCATTACACTTTTGCTAGGGGACAATTTTCAATTTTCGTTTTTGAACAAAAATGCCTTGCAAAAGTGCTTTAGGCTAGAGATGAGCACGTGACGTGATTTTTGCAGTGACAGTGGGTGAGAAAATTTCACAAACTCATGTGTGTGCGTGAATGACGTGAGTCGAGTTTTCGTTTCATACATAGAGTGTAAAGACAAAGCAGAGCCAAACTTTTGTTGCTTCCAGATTTAAAAAAAAATCGAATCTTTAATTTTAATCGGAATTTTATCGAACTCAGCTGACAGAGCGGGAGAGAATAGAAAAAATTAAAACAAATAAAGGGATTAAATGAAGGGTAAAAATAACAAAAAAAAAAACAATGAACTGTGAAAACGACTTAAGAATGTGACGTTTAAACAGGGTAATTCACCAAAGTGATTCAGAAGCAAGCAACGTATTTAATTCTGTGTTCATATGGAAAAGTAGCTTATGTCGAAAGGCTGGCTTTAGTATAAATCGGCATTCACAGCATACGATTGCGAATGACTCACTGGCGGTGAGCCGTTGAGCAACTTTTGGCAAATAAACGTGCAAGAAATAGTTCCGATACTAGCAAGTCCATATTCTTATTAAGTCTCATTCAAAAATTCCTTGTCGTTTAAAGAATAAACGGAATGCCGCATTATACTAAAGCCAGCCTTTTGACATAAGCTACTTTTCCATATGAACACAGAATTGGTAGTGCAGGTGGGAACTTAGTTTTAGAGTTCCTGAAATTAAACAAGGTTCCTCAGCATGCGTAAGACAACCAATAATTACTTCTCAGGATTAAGTAAATATATATCAACCTTATACCGTACATGCTGCAAAAATAAAAAGAACTTTGGTTTTATGAGCTCGATCACGCGTGAGTGCTGTTAGTCCGACATTTTTTGTGCGCGGGCGTGACCAAATTTTTTTTGTGTTTGCGTTATTTTTCGTGACGTGATTTAAAATTCGCTCACAAGGTGATACGGTCTAACGTTGGATGCTCTATTTTTTGGTGGTATAACCGACTTCCGGTTTCGAGCGAAAGTGGGTTGACTTTCCAGTTAATTTTTTTTTTTATTACACATACAAGTTTTTACCACAGATTCGGATTCTGAGGATACAAATTCTTAGCTCTTGTTTGAAACTTTTTCTCAAAAATGTCTTTTTCAACCTATTTAGAGACCTTCGAACTAGACTTCTGAGATGAATGAAAATGTTTTGTATTGGAACGAAACGAAAAAAAAAACAAGTAGATGTATCTTCCCTATTTATGTATATTTTCGTCACTGTACGTGTTAGCAACGAAGCAATGCACTCAGATTGGCGTCAAAAATTACAGATCTGTTCAAAAATTCCGTCAAAAGTGATTTGATATGACATGACAAGGGATATCAGCGCAATTGGTAGCTCAAACTGAGCTGCAAAGTACACTTTAAAAAGTAACAATCACAACCGAAGCTACGGGTATATGATCTTCACTATACGAGTATCATAGAAAATAACAAAAGTTGGAAATGTAAGTAAGCCTACATTTAATGGCAGGGGACCGTCAATGATACGACACTTCATTTCTGTTTTTGTTTTTGTCTTTCCCAAGCCGATTAATGCCAACCACAATCAACACTCAATACTCAATACTGTAAAACAAAACAAAAGTATGCGACGAAATTGCAATGAATACTTGTCAGTAGTCAAAAATGACAAAAAAAAAAACAGTGTGGGGGTGGTCCTCTTTCATTTCCTGTCAATGTCAACAACGATATTGCACGCTAGGCTTTCAACACAGAAAAGTGTGGGTAACTTGTTTTGCAATACTTACTTTAACGAATGAGAGTATTTCGTTTGAAAAGTACAGAGTGACATTGCTGATGTCGATAGCGAGTGATGTACAAATTTTTAACATTAGTCGGATTATTTTCTTGCCAATCAATGATAATTTCAAAATGAATGGAAGTGCAGATGAAAGCTGATCCGCATGCTTTCGAAAGTAAAAAAGTAAATCATTTTCAGCATCTGAACATCGACACACTAAATGCTTGTCTCGAAAATATTATGAAACAAAAGGTGCCCAAATTATGCAACATAAAATAGTAAGCTATGCAACGTGGTGTTACCACAATCATGACAATATGAGACACAGGTAAACCGGTGTTGTATATTTCTAGGCAGATTTTTATGAATTTAGATATTTTTGACGATGGAAATTTAGCGCTGAGATTTTCAGAATCCTACAGCAGTTCGCCAGCAATATGTAATACCTCGCTGTAAAAGTGTGTCTTTTTTGCAGTGTGAATGGAAGTTGAGACATCAGAGCTACCATTTCGAACACAAAAGGCGAGAATTCTTCATATAGTTTACCTATATTGCATTATAACTCCTCCACTGAAGCAGCTGCGTATACAAGAATGTGAAATGTTGCACTCTTTTCATAATTATATCATGAATATAAAGTAGAAATCATCAAATTCACGTCAGAACATCCATCCAGCTGGTTGCTCACATTTGAGAATTTGCTAGTGATGTGCTGAATTGTCGGTACCCAATATTCGGTACCCAATACTAAAAAAAATTTCGGTACCAAATATTTCTTTTTCGGTACCCGATTTCAAATTTAGAAAAAACTTGCATTACAAGTTTATGTGATATCGGCTAAAACACTTGAACTTATCGCAACAGAGAAATACTATTTTATCAGTTTTGACCTTAGTCGATCCAAGATTCACGAAAAATACGTTGACGGATGAAGAAGCCTTTTAGGGGGGAGATTCTGTAACCAGTTAGCGACAAGTTTCGGATCGATATCGCACTTGTTGGCGCAAAAGTATTTCATATCATACGTCAACAGAACCTATACCGATTCGAAAATTGTCCCTAACTGGTTACAGAATCTGCCCCAGGGGTAGGCCCTGATATCGTCCATTTAAGCTGGAACAAAAATGCTTCAAACAAGTAAGAGTTTCTCTGCAATATGGCCTCGAACCGACATACGTATACACATCTTTCATTTGAATCAGTATTAAAAGCTCTATTGGCTCCTCCATTCGGGGTTTGATAGGCAAGTCTCCCCTGAATCGTTTTTTTTTAGAATTTTTGGTCTATGTATATATATTTTATTCGAAACCTAAATGTTTCGGCACCGAGTATCGAGAGTATTCGATACCTTTTAAATCGGTGGCGAATATCATCACTAGAATTTGCTTTAAAACTCCTTCTTTTAATGCGTGAAACCCGTAAAATTTAGTGAGCTGNTTTTGATAGGCAAGTCTCCCCTGAATCGTTTTTTTCAGAATTTTTGGTCTATGTATATATATTTTATTCGAAACCTAAATGTTTCGGCACCGAGTATCGAGAGTATTGGATACTTTTTAAATCGGTGGCGAATATCATCACTAGAATTTGTTTTAAAACTCCTTCTTTTAATGCGTGAAACCCGTAAAATTTAGTGAGCTGCTGACTCTACTAAAAAAACTAATCAAGATCGGTGCTCAATAAGCTGTACATAGCTCCCATATACAATCCAGAGAAGGCCTTCTGTAATTGCCTTTTACTCCTACTTTTTTCTACTGGGCTTTCATAACTTTTGAATTTGAATTTTTGCATTTTTGACTTTTGGATTTTAGTACTCATTCAATAAGCCATTGCACATCCCGGCGTTAAATCATTTTTGATGTTCGCTGTTGTGCACTGTTACGCCACTGCTAGCCCCTTCATTTCGGACACACACACTGTTACATAGTATATCCAATACCTATAACTTTCCGGCTGATTTATTTGATTTTTCATTCGCAGAAGTAAAGAAATACTAGATTTCTGGATGGTTTTGGCACTTGTGCCTTTTTAAAAAATGAAATATGTATAAAAAAAAAATAGGGAAAAAAAGCTCCACGCAAATTTGCAAATCAGTAAATGACGGCTAGCAATCGGGAATTGTTTGTACAAAGCCCGTTGCGCTGACTCTTCTATGTAAATATCACTGACTATGGTATGAGCGCGTACTTCTTTTGTCTGAATGTTTCGAATGGCTTTGTGCACTCTATTTGCAAATATGCTTTTTCTGCCTACTTTTTAGCTGATGTATGACAAATTTTGATGTGTTTTGACAGATTTTGCGCCACATTCAGGCGAGTTTCGATTTATACGCCGTTATTTTTGTTGTTTCTTGTTTTTGTTCTACTTTTATTAAAGGCAAATTGGCTTTGATAAATGCGTATTGAAACAGCAGCTGCAGGGAGCCAGTACCATGAAAAAAAACGTGAACGGCAGATCTAAACAGATTGAAAGAAAAAAAATGCTATGCATATTTTGGTATTTTGGGTAAAAAAAAACGTACTGAAAGTTTCTATTCCATTTTATTTAGAAAACGCTTTTATATATTTCTATTTTAATCCTCGAGTTTTATATATACGCCTTAGTTTGACTTCACTAAACCAATTTTATTGCACTCAATAAAATGTGCGACTGTTCTGAATTTATGCAATATGCATGAATAAATGGTCATGCAGCAAAATATCGTAATTCACAATCAAACAGATGGAGAGTTCGTTAGATGGTTGCAATAAATACGTCAAATCGGTTGCTTGGTGAATACTGCAAATTTATAGACCATTAAGCGCATATGTACGTATACCATGGTTGCCAACTTTTTCATTCTTGAAACCGGGACAGCAATTTCAATGCTGTATTTTTGAAATTTTTCTATTTAAAATAAGAAAACAATTAAAAATTTCATAGATAAAAATTTCCATAATCCGAAATTTCAATGTTAGTACTTTTAAATAATTTAAAACATAAATTAAAGTTGAAATAAAAATCACATCAAAATTTAAATTTCTATATACATATGTATTTGGCACGGGGATTTCATAATGTACATATGTAACTTTTTTACTTAAATTGGCGATTTTTTTATAAGAACATAGTTCATACTACAACAAAAACATAAAAATTTATCTAAACTTCGTCCAAAACTCAGAACTAAGTGCCAGTTTGAAGTTGTTAAAAAATCGCGCTGATTTTTGGCAGTTTCTTCCAAAGAAAAAATTGTCGAACATAATTTGTGTACTCCTCTTGTTTAAGCTGCCACGGTTGGAATTCTTTGTTTACAATCCATGCGTCACTTAAATTGTTGACTTTATTGTCGATTAGCTTGGGCTGGGCCAATTTGGATTTTATTAAATCGCATGGTATTTCCAGATTCTGCAGGTAATTCTAAGAGAGAATATAGAACAAACCTTCGCTGGGAAATGAGTTTCAAGCCAGCGCATTTTTAAATGAAAAAATTAACTTTTTTAACCTTCTCTTAAACCTTTTGGATATAATATGTCTGTATTTAAGTTTATTAAATTTCCTTTATTTGTATAAACCATTTTTAAAAAGCAAATCGTTACCTAAAGGTGAAAATGTGCCCAGTCCCTTTTTTGAAGTGGTTCAGGAGAGACCAAAAACTCGATGTAGTTTCGCATTATCTGTCATTCTGCATCAAAAACTAAAATGTTAATAAAGTGGACTTGGCATGTTTTTACCTTAAGGTAGCGAAATACATCTGTTTTGTTTTTAATTAACAAACATTAAAAAGAAACGGTTTTGATATTTTAAGAACAAAAACTCGATATGAAGGCGTTTAGAACTTACCGTTGATTTTTGCCATTTTTTGCTGATAGTGCCTCTTCGATACAAAACTAACTTTTTTCAACAAAAAAAAAAAAGATAAAAATCTAGATAATTGCACTTTAAGAAATTGAATGTACCACGAAACTGTATACTCAAAACTTTTCTACGAAATCCATCCAAAAAGGTTTACATTTTTACAAAAGTTAGCCATTTTTTTAATATTGCACAAAGTTTGAAACTTAGATTTATACGATTTTTGTTAAAGAGTAAACCATATCTTAACAAAAAAATAACTAAAATTAAAGGATAATAAATATATTGTTAAAACTTGTCAATATTTGGTGCGTTTATAATTTTGACACGGATTTTGGACGGTAAATATGGTACATCAATTAAAAATGTTATAACCTAAAATATAGACATTTTGTATCTATTACATAACTGTAACAAAAGGTGAACACATCGCCACCTGAAATGCAAAAAGACGTAACAAATATCATCGTTGAAATGCAAAAAGTCATAACTAATAAAAAATTCAAAATTCATTTTTTGATTTATATGAGGGATTTCATCGCATTACAACTCCTCACGTCACTTTATGAAAAAATAAATTAAAATACGAGTCACGTCTTTTTCCATTTCAAGTGACGATATGTAGATTTTTCAGGTTATCTAGTGTTAATGGGCACATTTTGATAACGGACCACTGTACACATCCGTGTGCGCCTGTTGTGGGCGTGATTTTGTAAAACGCTTTCTTTATCTTATTTATTATGTAAATATCTGAGGCCGCTATAAAACTAAAACATATCCTAAATGAACATAAATTAATAATGATCTGTAAAGTTTTATAGTATGCTTTAAGTACTGTCAAAGTCGAATACCTTAAGGAGCGCGTCAGTTTTTGGTCAGCTTCAGTTATAATTCTATTTTCCTCAGCCGCCAAATTTTCTTGATCAATTTGCACTAGTTAACTTGTATCACTTTTAATTAAAAATGTATCTTTAAATCAACGCTGCCAATTTTAATTCAAGGTTTTTCGTAACAGCATTGTTTTATTTAAAGTTTAGCATTGTAAGCGGCCGCTGTGGTGTAGCGGTTAGCAGTGCGCGCTACCACCGGGGCACCGAAATTGCGCATATGGAAACTGTGCATTTAGACATTATTTCGGTTTCAACCGAAACTGTGCATGTATGCTTTATTTCGGTTTTTTGCGTATGTGAGTGAATGTGCAAACTATGCTTTGTATATTTTATATACAACTACATAAGCGGACAATGTATATTTCGCTCGATTGCTTTCTTCAACAATGCAATGTTGGATGAGATTTATTGCTTGACAATAAAATTGAAAAATACTACAATGGTTATTGATATTTTATGCAATAAACTCAAGTGAAAAGCGCAGTATCGGTATTTATATTAATTCATTTGAGAAATGTTACACAACAAATGACTAGTCTCCCACTGGCGAGTAGAAAATCAAATATTCGAATGGCAACTAAGGTATGTACTGAATATTTGTTCACATTTTTCAGTAAACAGTTGTTTCTCCTCGATTTTTTGAAAAATCGGGAGATCTAAACCCTAGGTGTCTGACGAATTTCGTCAAGGATTGAAAATGGTTTAGCAAAGGGGGGTGAAAACTCTCGGCCGTGGTATCACAACGAACCTTCAACTCGTGGCCTACACTCAGAGAAAAAATTATAGTTTGGCGCTTGCAAACATGTTAGTGTTTGGCCGCGCCTTTTTCTCCGATTTGTGGCGTGCGCCTTGATGTCGTCACACAAAGGGTAGGGAAATACACTTGGTGGTTTGCCCTTGCATGTCGAGCGGCGACCGCTGTTAAGAAAATACTTTTTTTCTATGTCTTTTGGCGATAATGCTTTGACCAGCTCCGGAACCCAGGTACTGCGGGGTGGTAGCGGCACCCTGAAATTGTGCATATGGAAACTGTGCATATGAAAAAACCGAAATAATGCATACGAAAAAAACCGAAATAATGCATAGATGCACAGTTTCGGTTTAAAACCGAAATAATGCATATGGAAAAAAACCGAAATAATGCATACTATGCACAGTTTCGGTTGAAACCGAAATAACGC
>NW_016172938.1:8853-12472 GCF_001687245.7 Rhagoletis zephyria
TTCACAATTTTAATACTACAACTTAATACTTTATGAGTTCATACGCATTCTCAAGTACATATGCTATACTACATATTTATACCTTTCATGAGCATGAAATGGTATTATAACTTTGGTCCGATGTTTGTAAGTACCAGAATAAAACGAGATAGATAAAATGTATACTTATATGATCAGAACGTCGAGCTGAGTTGATTTAGCCATGTCCGTCTGTCCGTCTGTCCGTCTGTTTGTATGCAATCTAGTCTCTCAGTTTTCGAGATATCCGTATTAATCATTTGTCGGAACCGAAAGAATCGGACCACTATAACATATAGCTCCCATACAACTGATTGTTCAGGAATAAAATTTTTCGTTATAACTCCTCCATTTATATAGCTAGGAACATGAAATTCCGCACTGTTTTCAATAATTATCAACAGAAAACTTACAGTGAAAATTAAAAAGATGGGGTAACTATAACCTATAGCTCCCATACAACTGATTGTTCAGATATGAGATTTTTCGTTATAACTCCTCCATTTATATAGCTAGGACAATGAAATTTCGCGCTGTTTTCACTCATTATCAACAGAAGACTTACAGTGAAAATAACAAAGATCGGATCACTATAACCTGCAGCCCCCATACAACTGATTGTTCAGATATGAGGTCTTTTATCATAACTCCTCCATTTATGCAGCTAGGAACATGAAATTTCGCACCATTTTCACTCATTATTAACAGAATACTTACTGTGGAAATAACAAGGATCGGGTGACTATAACATATATGTATCTTCCATACATCTGATTGTTCAGATATGGGATTTTACTGTAAAACTCCTTTATTTGAACAGCTAAAACCGATAAATTTCGTAAGATATTTTATAAATAATAATACAAAGTCTACTGAGAAAATCGTCAAAATCTATGCTGTATAAGCTTTATCTCCTATAGCACTGATTGTTCAGATACCAGTTTTTGCGATATATCTCCTTTATGTAGGAAACTAAACCCAATAAATTGTGTTGCCGGGTTACATACCGATCACATAGCAGTGAAAATCACTTAAATTGGTGCTAATATAAGGTATATCTTCCATACCTCTGATTGTTCAGATACGATTTTTTATATAGGTATGTAACTCCTCTATCGATGTATGCAGATGTAATCACAAGCAGTAATCTGTCAAAGTAAAATTTGCAGATGTTCGTGAAAGATATGAAGCCTTCGGCATAGCCGAAGACAGCGCTGCTATTACTTGTTATGTATATATTATGTACATTGATACGAGAGTTACGAGAAAAAATTTTTGCAGCAACTTTTTTTAAGGAATTTATTGTGCAATAATTTCTCAATCAAGAAAGAAACGCAGAGAGTTCATACACACATAGTTAAGTACAAATGTATGCAGGCATGCATAAGTCCCTACAAGAAATTGTTCCGGGAAAGAAATGCGAAACTTCTCTCCATAAATATTATTAGCTACATACATATGTACTATTGGTAGAAGTGGACGTTTTTTTAAGTAATTTTTCTGGCGATTCATATAACAGTCAAATCAGTCTGATTTGTTTCGAATTTACCACCTCCTGCCCCTTTTTCCACACAAAAAACTATTGCAATTTTTCAACTGACCATTCACAAATTAATTACACTGGATCACAAATTCTAGTTTGGTTTTTATTCTCCAGATGCCACTATCCAATTTCTATGTAGAATTACTCGGTGATACCGAAAATCGAGTTAATTTTTTTTTTCCTTTGGATACGTTTTCGAGATATTTGCAATTTACCGTTATCCAGCTTAAAACAAAAAGTGGTTCCACCTAATCGCGTGTGTTATGAACCAATTTAACAATCATAAAACTGGGTACGCCAAATCAAAGCTAATAAAATTCCCCATAAACATCACACCACTTTCCGATAGGACTGAGAGTTTCTGACAAATTAATTAATCATTCTAGTTTTTTTTTTATTTTTTAATGAAAAAATTAAAAAAACAAAAACAGATTCCGTGCCAAATTTTTGTATTTGTGCTAAAGCCTGTGCTGTTACAAAAAAAAATCAAGTTACTAATGAAGAAAATCGATGGATAAATAAGAAATAATGCTCGTATATGAATAACATTTTACATGTTCAAGCTTAAATTTTTTTCGTAGATAATGCAAATTTTAATTGAAAATATCTTAGGAAACTGAATTAAAAAATGTCCTATCCCAACATATTTTCAATATATATTCAGTTGAGATAGGGCATTTTTAAGTCAATTTCTGAGATGGGGCGTTCTTCAACAAAAAAATTCTGAAATAGAGCGTTCTTGAAAAGTCTTCTGAGATAGGCCGTTTTCAAATCGGCAGCCGAGAGAGATCGATCTTCCACTCAGGCGTTGAAATAAAGTCGGCTATAAATTTAGTTGCAGGTTTTTTGATTCGACTTATTAACCGACTTCAAAAAAGGAGGAGGTTATCAATTCATCGGAATAAAAATTTTTTTTTATGTATGTTACCGCATAACTTTGGACTACGTCAACTGATTTCGAAAATTCTTTTTGCAGAGGCAGTGCCTCAGAGGTGTCCCCATACTAATCTGGTTTAGATCCGATCATTGGGTCATGAAAAAATTAACGGTACTCCTAAATTCTTTTATAAGATTTGAAATCGGTTTTGTCTTTTGCTTAAAAATTTCTTGGTTTTACATTTGGTATGAATATGCCCATAAGTTTCCCTGATATATGAGGGATGATAACGAATAGACTACACCATACTTTGATTAATATTGCTTAACTTTGTAAAAAAAAACATTTTGTATTAAAAATTGGGTCATTTTCGTACCGGTTACCAATTTCGAAAAAACCCGTTTGTTTCTTTTTGTTATGGAGGTAAAGTAAACCATAATTATGTTGAAATATTCAATTATATTTAAAAATATGGATATTCAGTATACATAAAACAACGCAATTTTTCTAAAATTAAAAAGATAAAACGAAAATATAAATTAATTGGATATTTATTATGTGCTATTTATTAGTTTCTGAACTTAAATCTTCAGTGGAAGAATTTATAACTGATGCACATAGCTAGTTCTATGCTGTTATCTATTGCTGAATTTTCAACAATATCTGGTTTGATACTTAGATAGGAATCCCTTGATGATTTGTTTTTTTGTTTTAAGTTCCTTCGGGATGAAAATAATGGATCTGACAATAATAGCAAATAGACATTTAATCTTTATTGGTATGCACTCTACCAGTTTTTGGAGTATGAGAGAGCCGATATTTTCTAAAGTTTTTGTGTGAACTTTACAAAGCTTCTTCTAATAATAACAAACATTGGTTGATAAAACAAGCTTACAAAGATTTTAATTTCTCTTTCCCTTTTCAATATGTCGACACTCTGATGTTAGGGAATATACTAGCGATATAGAAATATTACACTAATTCCTGCTGGGTATACACATATGTATGTCTGACGACAAAATTGTTTCTCAATGCAATTTTCAAAGGCAAAAGGCGGCAATCAGATGAAAGTATCTGAGAAGACTTCAACAATTTATGGCATAACTTTAAATTAGACATTTTTATACGCTTTCACAAACGATATTTTGCAGTCCAATAAATAAAAGGTAAAACAAATAGAA
>NW_016172940.1:0-12468 GCF_001687245.7 Rhagoletis zephyria
TATCTCCTCTATCTATGTCTGCTGTGAATATATACATTTTTTCAAATGCTTTATCTGTTAACGTAAAATTTTCAGATGCTCATGAAAGGTATGGAGCCTTCGGCATAGCCGAAGACAGCGCTGCTCTTACTTGTTTTATCTAAGAATATGCATGTAATTTTACTATATCTATATACGTTTTTTATTCCGTAGTTGTTTATACCCAATAACGGCGCTGAAATATAGCCAATGGCTGTTGCGTTGAAATCAATAAATAATCTCGGAAGCTTTATGTCGCGTTACCTGGGTGTACTTCGTTTAACCAGCATCAACATGTGTATATTACCCGGGTACTCGGGCACATCGGGTAATACGCGGCTGACCGGGTAATGCCCGGGTACCCGGGCTTCATCAGACCGATTCAGAAGCTAGTTAAACGGCGTTTCCACGACAACCGAATCACGTGGTTCGGTCTCTCAATGAACGGCGAATCAATCTATTTACACGACAAATTCGTGATTCACTTTGCATCTCTGCTTCTTGTTCTTTGCTTTTGCTTAATGTTTAATGTACTGTTTATTGTGCATTTCAGAAAAAATTTGCAGTTGTTAATTAGCTAAATCAATAGTTTAACGAATCTAGCGAATGTTTGTGCTGGTGGTGTAGTCTGTGTTTTGACAGCCGTTATCGATAAAAATTAGAGAAGACAACAATTTATTCTTGATTCGCATGTTGANCTATTTTTTAAATAATAATACAAAGTCTACTGAGAAAATCGTCAAAATCTATGCTGTATAATCTTAATCTCTTGTACCACTGATTGCTCAGACACCAGTTTTTGCGATATATGTATCTCCCATTAAATTGTGTTGGATCTGAATCACCCACGAATGAAGTGATTTGCTCTCAAAATTTTGTATGGCGAATTACATGATTCGGTTTTCAACTGAGGCGCCAATCACGAATGAGAGAGCGAATTACGAATGGGAGAGCGAATCACTTGCCGTGGAAACATCGTTTTAGTTACATTGTTTTCTTGAAGACGGCATGATGTTGATAATGAAATTGCTTCTCAAATTGAATGCAGCCTATGTAATGGCTTGCAATTTTGTTGATTTTTGACAAGCAATGTGTGGTGTGAGGAAATAGAAAGGCAAAACTTATTGTATGTCGTCAGCGTAAATAATAGAAAGAAAAATTTTAATTTACAAAATTTATAATTTTTATATGAAATATCAATTTGTAAACGCTTGTGAATGACATTTTCAATCTTGATAATTTATCAAGAAAGGAGCTTTGGATTTTTGTGCTAGAATTCCAATTCTTGATAAATAATAAAAAATTGACAAATTATGAAAAATCTATATGTATCAAGTGCACAGAATCCAGCTGATAAAATTTTTAAAATTTGTTCTAAAAATTGTTTGTTTAAATTTAAACAGATAAAGAGAGGTAACCAGTTTCGTCTCCTAATGAGTGCAATTTTACAAAGCCTGTTAATAAAATTAAACTCTGTATGTTTACTTTTATATGCATATGTACAAAACTTGTCGCGAAGAGCAAATTCACACACCGAAAGCTTAAAATTGATTAAATATGAGCATTTAATGTTTAATATTTAGGGGATTCCCTTAAACGCGAAGAGCAGAAAACTCGAAAACCTCGAAAGTTTTCGAGGCTGTTTTTGGGAATGCACCTTTTTTCAGCCTCGTAAACAATGGAGAAATTCCGAAGTTTGACAGCTCATTCAGAGTTTTTTGTATAATACATCGCATCAGCTGAAATAAATACATATAAAATCAGCATTGAAAATGCCACGAAAAAGTGAAAAATGTAAATTGTATGAATTTATTGATCAAAACGCAGTCAACAATTCATATATTCTCGATTGTCTTGTCTTATGTAAACGCAAGGTTAGTAAGTTCGTAGAATATTCGGATATAAAGGCAACACTGAAACTTACGAACGACTTTTCGAGGCTTTTTTCGCGACTAATTTGCCTCGAAAGTTTTCGAGGCACGCGAAAATCGCCACTCATACAATTTTTGACAGTTGTTTTTCGAGGCTGGAAAAGTTTCGAGGCTTCGTGGTTTTCGAGCCACTTTCGAGCTTAAGGGAATCCCCTAATTATTAGTAGAAAGTGTATTTTTACGTTTAAAATGTTTGCAGTTTTAAACTTTTCATGTATATATTTATGTGCATATTTTGAGCATCCCATATTCAAAAATCAAATCACGAACACCTTAGGCGTATATTTATACAGATTCTGGTTGAAAAATAAACACTTTTCGGTAGTAGTGTTATATGTATTTCATATCGATGGCTGAGTGGAAGATCGACCTATCTCGGCAACCAGTTCGAAAACGCCCAATGTCAGCTACCCATTCAAAAGTGCTCTATCTCAGCACATTTTTAATCTATTTTCGTTGGAGGTAGGACGTTTTTGAACTGAATCCTGAGATAAGACGTTCTTCAACCAAATTCTCAGATTGAGTCCTTTTCAATAAAATTCTGAAATAGGGCGTTCTTCAATCAAATTCTGAAGTAGGGCGTTCTTGAAAAAATTTCTGAGATAGGGCGTTTTCGAACTAGCTGCCGAGATAGGTTGATCTTCCACTGAGCGATCAGCATATTTACGAAGAAACACCAAAACCAGCAATTACTGTTATAATGGAAAGTTTCCAATAAAAATTTGCTAAGAAAGCTATCAACACATAACTGTTAGAACGTAGCACGATCATATTCGTTGAAATAAACGAATTCATCGGCTTTCTCAGCAGATATAATTGAAAATAAAATTGAGTTCCTTGGACATTTCTGAATAAGAGTACATAGCTTTATTCCGATTAATTTAAGTTTANTCGGCTTTCTCAGCAGATATAATTGAAAATAAAATTGAGTTCCTTGGACAATTCTGAATAAGAGTACATAGCTTTATTCCGATTAATTTATCACAGTTTTCAAATATGCCTTTTTCACGTAAAACATGGCATTTCCGACCATTGTGAGATGTGTAAATTTGCACACATTAGGAGATGAAACTATTTACCTCTCTTTATATACATAACTTTAACCTTTATCTCAACAGCAAAATCCCAGGGTATGTTTTGCGTAAAACTATTATATCTTAGAAACAAGACATCGGATTGACTACGAATTTCGTGATATCCTCAACAAAAGTATTTTACGTAATATTCCCAAGTCTGAGTGGGATTGGACTACCTGGAGCAGAGATCTGGCCATTTTTCGACTTTTACCCCATACGCCAACAGCTGCATACCCGGGTATGGATATTAAATCGCAGGCAAATTTGTATGTTGATACATTTGAAAAGTAAACTTTATTCTTTATTATTTAAACTCTTAAAATAATACAAGAGTATAATATTATTATAGTAAGATAATACTTGTAAAATAAAAAATATAAATAGATTGAAAACTAATCGATTTTTAACTACATCTAGATATTACGTTGCGTCATATTGGTAGAATGTTCTGCACAGACGGGTGTTTTGCACAACAAATATGCAGGTTTTCCTTGTTGGGCGGATATAGAAAAATTACCCATTGGTTTAATTTTACCCGCACTGCCACGTTCTTCCTTGCCTCCTAAATACTGCAACATCCATTATCCTCAAAGGACCGCGGTTTACTGCTTCAATGGCGTTGCATGTATAGTATATTCTGATTATTCGACTATGAGTAGCTCTCACTTCTATTTCAGGTTTCGCCAGTTGCTCACTAAATTGATGAAGGAACATCCTAGTCAGATTTTAAAGGCCTTCAGGTTTGGGCAATTCTCGACGTAAATTATGTACGTAGTAAAAACAGCCACATCCAGAATAATATAAAAAATTCCCAAGGCCGCTTGTTTCCTTCTTTGGCAGTATAGTTTCCCCGGTATATGGTCAAGTTCTTCATGATCTTCCGGGTCGTATTCTGATAACTCGATTTCTTCTATATCGGAGTCAACTGGAGTCACATCATCTTCGTTATCGTCCACAACCTATTCAGATACGAAATGCCTGTCGTCACTGTTGTCGTCTCCTAAATCTTCAACCTCTGGCGAATGTATCCTTGTTGTTCCTCAGGATCAAATGAACTAAATTCTCGTGGAGTGGGCTATTCACCATTTGCAATTTTTACTTTTATAAATTTTATTTCGTTGCGTAGCACTTAGTTATAAAGACATATCTTTTCAGTCTCCAAGTTCGCGCTACATGCATTTAAGTAAATATTAGAGCTTAAAAACTTTTTTAGCTACAAGTTCTTCGGGTTTGTTCAAGTTTTGAACTACCTCATGTAACAAGAAATATTGATCAAACATCTTTGAACATGTATGCATACATACATACATTTGCCAGGGTAATAAAACTGAACACAAAAAATATACGTACAATAATACTTATTGACACACAGAAAATACAGTCCACTTTAGAATAGAAGATAAATAAAATAGTACGTAAACATGAGAAATTAACAAAAACCCATAAATTTTAACACATTTCACTGTCAATATTTTGTACACAACCGAAATAATATAATGTTCGCGCATACAAATGCATACACCCATACCTGCATAAGAAAATGCATTGCTATTATTTGCATGCATACATATAGCCGACGCAAAAGCAAGCATTAAAATAAATATGATGAGACCAAAGCGGTTGTTTGTAAATAGTACATACCAAAACAACATGTACATACACACACTCACATACATATGTATTTATAACTAGTTAAGGAAAATAGAATTAGAATTTTTATATAAAAGGAAAATATTTAATAAACATATAGAATCATAAAGATTCTCGGCTACCACTCTTCTTCTCTATTTTATTTTTTATGCTTTACTTCCCCCCACCAGAGGTAAGGGGTAAAGCATTTAACAATATTTATTCTTCTTTCTTNAATTTTTTCCCCCCCCCCCCCCCACCAGCGGTAAACTTTTAAAACTTTTAATATTGAAAGTACCAACCTCTTATTTTATTAGACTCTACTTCCCCCCACCAGTGGCAAGGGGTAGAGAATTTTAAAATAAGAGTATTTGTAGTTCAAGCATTGCTGAGAATTATTTGTTACCCCCCACCCGAGGCAAGGAACAAGTGACTCAGCTCTGCAACGAACAAACATAACAATAATTATTTGGGTCTACCTACAAAAGCCCTGTTTCAATAATCATACAAGTTTTGTACCTAAACAATCCTTTTTGCATACATTCAAAACCAACGATCATATAGTGTCTTCTTAGAAACGCATTATTTATACAGTAAAATAACATATTTCTGAAGTCTTTCTTCACATATTTAAAACTTCAAAAAATAACAATAAAAACTTTGCCAGATTAAAATAAATGTGTTAAATATTCACATTTTCGTTACAACGCAATGCCGGTTCACATACAAAATGTATGTGCATACCCGGATATGCTGCTGTTGACGTACGTATAATTTTTCTGCTGTTGACATAAAGGTTAAACAAACACTTTTAAAGCAAATTTTAAACATTTCATATGTAATCTGTCAAATTGTAAACGTTAAGTGTATAGAATTCAATAAACAAATTTTAGATTTGTTTATGGCACACAGTGTTTAATTTAATAAACACTGTGCGTAAATTTGCATACATAAAGAGAGGAAACTGGTTATCTCTCTTAATACGCGTAAATTTAAACAATATTTTTTAGAGTGTACATATATTAATTAAAGTAAAACGTTTAATAAAATTATTAAGAAACATGACTCAAAATAAAGAAATATCTGTTTTAAACGAAATATTAAAGAAAGAGTTTTATAAAATTAATTTCTCACGATGCTTACCTTAGAATGCATATTTCTTANAAACTGCTTAATTGGATAATGATTCTAAACGATATTTAATTATTAAAAGATAATTTTATTTAATGCTTCCTAGCAGTGGCGTAACTACACCATCTGAGGCAAGTTCTTTGGATGGGGCCCTTCCAGTAAAAATAGTCACGTTGTAATTTCATTTTAATAAACTATTTAGTGAGCGGCCACTGTGGTGTAGTGGTAAGCAGTGCGTGCTTCCGCTCCGCAGTGCCTGGATTCAAGCCCTGGTCAAAGCAACATCGCAAAAAAATTTAGAAAAAACATTTATTCTTAACAGCGGTCGCCCCTCGAAAGGCAATGCCAAACCCCCGATTGTATTTCTGCAGTGAAAAACAGCTTCTCGTTGAAATACAATCGCCGTTCGGAGTCGGCGTGTAACTGTAGGTGCGTCCTCTTTGTGTGACAACATCAAGGCTCACGCCACAAATCGGAGGAGAAGCTCGGCCAAACACTTACATATATGTAAGCGCCAATCTATTATTATTATTTTTAGTTATAATTTTGGGCTAAATTCCTTATTAAATTGTTTGCTGGGTTATGGAGCAAATTCGGCCGATGAAAAAGAGAAACGAAAGTAAATTTTCTCCCTTCCCTCCTACGCNTATTTTTTTTTTTTTTAAATAAAATATTTATATCTAATATAAAAAAAGAACAAATTAAATAGAACCAAATCAGATAAAATAAATAAAACAAAATAAAAAAATAAATAAAATCAAATAAAAAGTAAACAAATAATTTCTAACCAACGAACGCAAACGACTTCAATTCTCTTATAAAAATTTAGAAGTAACGTTCATTTCTTCATGATCCAATTATCGTATCTAGACCAAATTAGTATGGGCCACCCTTGAGGTAACACCTTTCCGATACAAAAAAAAAGTTATCGAAATCGGTTTACGTGGTTCAAAGTCATGCGGTAACAAATAATAAATTAAAAATTAAATATTCCGACGAATTGATAACCTCCTCCTTTTTTGAGGTCGATTAATTAAATATGATAAAATAAATTCAATAAAAATAATACTAAAAAAATTACTTTAAGCAGTTTCGTAATTTTAAGATTTTGCTGGCACTGCTACAAATAGTGCGCATACATATGTATTTAATTTACATAAAAGAAATTCGTTTTTAATTTTTTACAAGAAATTAAAAAGCTGAAAAAATTAGTTTTCTAATTTTTTTATTTGTTATTTTTATTATATATTTATTACATCCTATAGCAACTTATTATATTGTGAAGTAGGTGAACCGTCTTTCTGAAACACACCCCTCCTACTTGCTGGCCTTTGACGATTATTTCCTTTGAGTGCGATCTCCTGACTACCTACTGAAAGTGTTAATGGCAACCCAGGCTCAGAATTCACATAAATCGGAATTGTAATATAAATGGGATTACCGCTATCAATGATTGCAGGACGCTTTGATTTGGGGGGTTTTATCTGAAAAATATGTTTTTAATATTACATTCATAGATACATTTTAAGTTAGTTTTTATATAAGCTTAAAAGGAAAAAATGTATTAAAACTGATAAATATTTAAAAAAACTGCTTAACTAAAATACTTATCTACACATATGGCCTAAGAGTTTCGAAAATGTGTACTATCTTCACTCACCACCGCTGTAACGACACTTTGGGGACTCTGCTCAACATCTTGCAAGCTTTTAGTGCTTTCGTCGATTTTATTAACTGCGGGTTGTACTGCCTCACCCGCTGAATTCAAACTATTTGCATCTTCATTTGACTTTTCTGTTTCTGTCTGCAATTTTACTTCTCCATTTATCATTTCTACATTTTCTTGTACTTTTTCGTTTACGCTTTCTTTTTCAACGACTTGTTCTTCCGCAGGCATCAATTCCATATTACGCGCGCTTAAAATTACCGGCACATCTTTGAATTCATAGTCGCGCGTGCCATCAGCTCTAGGCGCCACCTGTAATTGCGTGGCGACAACGGTTTCTTGTGGTACAAGGGTGACATCCGGAGCAATGGTGACTAAATGCTGATAGGGTAGCGCAATCGTTCCAGTTATAAGCGAGTTGATAAGGAATAAAACTAGATTTTTTTTTTTTTTTTTTAAGAAATCAAAATAATTAGATATTTTTTTTATTATTGTAATTTTTTTTATTTAATTTACACAAACAAACAAAAACAAGCAAAACATAATCAGCCTTATCCTGAGTTTCGCCTAAAAAAAAATTCACTCGAAAATTTTTCATCCGCCCATAGTAAATACACTAAAACTAAAGTTGAAAAGTGAACCGGTTCGGGGAAAATGAAACTTGTGATAAGGCTGAGTTTTTTTTGCTGCATTGTGTATTTTAGCCACTCAAAACCAAACTAAGCTAAGATAAATTTGATGCGCCACACACCTGATAAAATGTGCCACTGCTTCATCGTTGCGAACTTTCAATATAACTAACAATTTTCGCTGTTCCTCTCACCTTTTTATAGAATAGCCAAAAACAAAATCGAAATTGTGTCAACGATCAGAATCTAATTTGTGATCTCCCACTGTTTTTAAAATTGGCGAAGAATACAACGGCAAAAAAAGGGAAAAGTGAAAGGAACGTAGGAAGTTAAAAACAAAAAGCTCTGTGGGTTGAATGCTTGCAATTAAAAACTATTAATACATTATTCATAGCGCATTTCTGTTATCTATGATTTCTACAAAAAATCGACGAGTATCGCTGTCTGGAACACTTCACTAAACTATTTATGTAGCTGAGATGAGGCTGAGTTTTTATTAGTACGAGCGATTAAACTAGAATGGATTCCGAATGCCCGATATAAACAATTATACCGATAAACATCCTTAAAACAATCTGATCTAGTACAATAGAACGATGGTTAGCACCGGCCTGCCCGCGAGCAAAGCTCTTTTAAGGCTTTTTACACATTTAATATAGAAAGCTTAAAAGAGCTTGGTAAGGGGGCAAGCTTCTATCAGTAGACCTCGGCATCAGCGCATTTGAGTGATCTTGATGATATAATAAAAAAATGATGCCTTCAGTTTTATGTTGGCTCTGAGTTCCAGATAATTTTTAAGAAGGTTGTTTCATATGTTGATATATGTCTTCTACCTAAAAGGTACCACAACGAATTGTTGGTTTTGGCCGAAGATACACAATCGCCAATTGCATCTTTCCGAAACTACATCCCAACTACTTCTCCAGCCATTTTTATGTTGCTCTCAATCTGTTAAGAGCTACGTACATGATAAAAACATTACAAGGTAAAATCATTGATAAGCAGTCTGACGTTTGCCAACAATATAATTTTAAAATTCTAACTCAAGCTCACACACATATTCTCATTAATTAATTAATTAATCTCAAACAACCACAATTTCGAACATTTTCATTTTTTTATTTTCAATTTTATAGAATTTTACAATGTTTGCAAACGTCAAAAAAAATCATGGCCGACGAATTGAGAGCATGATTAACATTAAAGCTGATGTCACATAAAACTTTTGCTTCGCTTTACGTGACAGATTCGCTTTGACAGATAAGATGAATTGTATGAAAATGCACAAAGCATGCCACATAAATCGTTGAAGCGGCAGCGCGAAGCGAAAAGATGGTCAACTCCCATCTTTTTGCGCGCTTTGACAATCAGCCGGTTTAATATTTATTTTGTTTCGTCCAAATTCGGGTTTTCATGCAGAAACATAAAACTTAATTACATTGCTGATAATTTTAAATCAAAATAATTAAAATCCACAGCAACTTTGATGAGTAAAAAAGCGGTACAACATTGTTTTCTTGGAGTTCATTGTGGCATACCTTTTGCGTCTGGCGCTTTGCTGGCAAAGTTATAAATGTCACGCAAAGCTACAAAGTTTTATCTGGCATCAGCTTAAGCATAGCTTTGCAACATTGGAATTTTTTGAGAAGGGAGATTTTTTTTTTTAATATTTGGAATTCAATACAAGAGTAAAAAAGGCAAGTTGATGTGATCGATAAACAAATTTCAACGTTTTTCTCAAGCGTAAAAATTACTTTTGAAGAATATCGACGTGCAGAGATGAGGAAATCAAATAAAATTGAGTTTTTAAACAATTATTTATTTTAAACCGAATACACAAATTTACATAATATGTAACATGTAACAAAACATTAATCTATGTTGTAATTTTCTCAATTTCTTTGCTGAAACTTTTCATCAGTCCCCTTGCAGATATATGTATTTCGTGCTTTTGCACTCAGGAAATAAGCAGCTCAATTTTTCTTGTTTCTTGATTTAAAATTTGAAAAAATAGGTGTATATTTTTTTCGGTATAGCACAATCCTAAGGGGTGAGAATATTAAAATTCCGACTTTACTTTTTTTTTTACCACCCTAATGTAAATGTCTATAATATTTTTAAATATTTTTTCGTCATATTTTACAGTAAGTTTTATATACAAAAGAAGTTGGTTCGCGAAACTCGTAGCAACAATTTTCGGATCGTGTGTTATGAATGTCGACACGTTGCAATGATGAAAATTGTTGCTAATGGGTTACATAAATGATTTGCCAAATTGTTTTAAATATGCTAACTCTTTGATGTTCCCATATGACGTTTAACTCTTATCTGTTGTACGAAGTAGTCTTTTATTTTTTTATAATCTTCAGCTAGATCGCAATAAAATAGACAATTCTATGATATGACGAGGCTCCGAAAATAAAGACTTACTTGGGCTTCCGTTTGCAAAGCACATCAAAATTATTTTGGATGATTGGCTGTGTAATGAACAAATTTAATAATAAATAATTTTTTGGATGGGCAGCATTTTTACCGGTCTTTAGTTTCACAGAAGACCTTGGTAAGATGTATAAAATTCAATTTTCTTTGTTGCTCCAATCGAATAACAAATTTCTTCCAATTTTGTAATTTATTTATTTTTTTACAAACATATAATTTTTGAGGATTAGGTATGGTAGCATGAAATGTAACAATCTGCTTAATTGTCATGTAGTTAATATGGCGCCCGAAATGTTTTTTTTTTTGTATCAGGGTTTTTATCATGTCTACCTATGTAGGCATCTGCTCTCATAGTATGTCAGTAAAGTAGACGAGACTGCTGGCAATTTATAGGGTTTCCAAATGGCGACATCGGCTTTAATAAACGCCTTTTAAAGAAACGTTCAGTCTTACAAAATATTTTTGTCAGCCTATGGGTCTGCCTTGGGAAGTATGGAGTAGGCCATCTGCGCTCAGATCGTTCTAAGTAACGCTAAATGGCTTTCGAACTTCATGGCCTTTAATGAACGCTAACGAACTTAGCTTTGCTCTCTGATGTCGGTTTTTTTATTCGAACTGTACTCTGTATTGTATTTCTAAGCTGGCGGTTGAGATGTCCCACCAGCTGAGGTAATACTAAGCACAAGTGAATGGCGGGTTTATTCCTTAGATGCCCCCATGTCAACCAAACAGCTGTAGCTTATAAATTCCATAGATAACCGTGGGACCTTATGAAGGCGACAATGCTTTCGGGTTTAGATATCGGATCTGGGTGGAAACCCAATCAACATGAATAAACAAACCATAAAACAGTCTTCCATTGACATCAAAGTCGACTTCGAACGCGGGCACTTCCCTAGGGAGGTTCTAACAGGGAGGAGACGAAATCGTCTTTTACTACATCTCGGAAGTTGCGGTGCATTTCGAAAGCTACTTTTACGTTGAGTTAAAGCCGAAAGCCGAAAACCGTTGAAAGCGACGTTAGGTAAGCCACAGGCGTAAGCATAGTACCAGTGAAGGTCTTAATGCTTTCCCGATGGGGTTTCAAAGGCTTACCGAAGTCATAAAATGCAAACTTTGCCATTTGTTACTACCGCTGCGAAATAGAGAAACTTAGAGCCTAAGATCTCTTTTCCTATGCCGCAGATGTGCTCATAAAATGTCTCTGGAGTGAACTTCCGCTGTGAAAAAATATAGTGTCAATATCTCATTACTTTGACAACCAAACGACTTTCTAGCTTTCCTCGAGATTTGTATTACTCTTTGGTCTTCAGAAAACTTAAATTTATATATGTAGTCGGGTTTATTCTAAAACTCAAATCATACTCACATTAAAAATTCCAAAAAAACCCGTTTAATTTTATTACACGTTTTAAACACGCATTTATAAAAAAAAAAACATCAAACGAATTTCTGCATATTAACCCTTATTATAATAATTCACTGGTGGTCCTTTATTGTAGTAATTCGGTGGACCTTTATTATTCTGTTGCTGCTGCGCAAGCAACAGTGGGTAGGCATATGCTGCTTGATAAGCATTGCAGTCCGGGCACACGCCTGGCTGTCCAGGTGGTCCATGACCGCCTGGTTCGCCTGGTGCACCGGGCACGCCAGGTTCACCGGGTCTACCGGGCAAACCATCCACGCAACGACCTTCAGGTCCTTGTGGGCCAGGTGGACCCATTTGGCCTGGATGACCTACGCCATCTTCGCCACGATCACCCCTTTGGCCCTCCAGCCCCCGAGGTCCCGTCTCACCTTGTGGTCCCTGCATACCAGGAAGACCAGGATAGCCCCGTTCACCTTGCGGACCTTGAAGACCAGGTTCGCCTAGAAAAAATTAAGTGATGTAAAAAAATTTAAAGACGTATTTTTCAAAACAATGTTTACTAACCTTGTATGCCTGGACT
>NW_016172942.1:0-6386 GCF_001687245.7 Rhagoletis zephyria
ATTTAAAAATCAATTTCAATTAAAAATAATGCATACAATTAAAAGTAATTGAAAGTAATTGCAAAAGAATTAAAAAAATGGGTATTCATTACCGATTACGAATAAAAAGTAATTATACTTGGTATTTATATTTTTTAATTACCGGGTAATTTAATTGTACTGGTACTTGTACTTGAATTTTCCAACACTGGCCCAAAGTATATGACGAAATAAAATTTAATAACGTCAAAAAGTGTGTCACACTAAAGCTCTCTCTAAATGAGTGCTCATTAAAGAACGTAAAAGAGATTTTAGTACACTTTAAGGTTAATGATTTGTTTGTTAATTAGACATTTGACTTAGGACAATTTTTCTCAACGCTGCCAACAGCAGCCGGCAAATGGAAAATTACAAGTTTAAATATGTCACCAAAAGAAGAAATTTTCGAAACCATACTCACTAGTGAATTTAAAGAAAGGGGAAACAAATATCTAAAGAAAATTAATACAGTGAAACCTCCCTTGGGAGGTCACTCGCCGTCAGTAATTCTTTGTCCGCCCAAGAGAGGTGTCCGCTCAATGGAAGGGAAGCTTTATTTAGAACTTTTTTATGTTTTAATTAATTGAATAGTCACTATTTCTTATTTGAATAAAAGATATTGATATTACATCGTTCAAACAAAAATGTGCATGTATTTTTTCAAAAGTGCATATTTAATTTATGTGCATAAGTACATATTAAGTAATAACAAAATAAAAATAAATATTACATTCCAGTCCATAAACTACATAAAACCATAGATTCATTACATAACAAACTGGGAAATTGTCGATTGGCGTAAGTTTTATTTTTAATTTTTTTCAGTGTCAGTACCTTTTTCATCAATAGTTTTCATGTTTTTATCAGTAACAAA
The DNA here is from genome assembly GCF_001687245.7 of Rhagoletis zephyria. Taxonomy (NCBI): domain Eukaryota; kingdom Metazoa; phylum Arthropoda; class Insecta; order Diptera; family Tephritidae; genus Rhagoletis; species Rhagoletis zephyria. The sequence continues at coordinate 893 of NW_016172942.1, forward strand.
ATCCAACCAGAAATCTAAATTTTCGGTCCATGTATTTATTATTATCTATTGTTATAAATCCATCACAATTGGAATTGGATTCTCCAAGGGTTTCTGATAATTCAAATACCGAACCCAAACCACTGCGCAAATCAAACTAAATGTGTGCATAAAAATTACATTTTATGCAGGAAGTCTCCCTTTTCCATTTAGTAGTCTGCCTATGAGGAGTTCGCGTCCGCTTAATGGAGGTTTTTGATTGATTTGTTATGAAAAGAAATCTTAATGTCCGTTGATAAGAGGTTCGCGTCCGCTCAATAGAGGTTTTTGTGTCAATTTTATGCAAAATAACTGTCCGCGTCCGGCCAAGAGAGTGTCCGATTAAGTGAGAGTAATTTGTTCCGCAATTTATACTTAAAACTTGGTATAGGAAAAAATGTCCACCCAAGGGAGATATCCGTCTAATGGAGGTGTTCGTTAGGAGAGGTTTCACTGTATAGCGCTATTACCCAAGGGGACAACAATAAATAATCAAAATAGAGATATGGTGACTGAAATTTTAAAAAAGTTCCACCACAATCCAATCACTGGTGGCCACAGTGGTGTCGCGAGAACTACTGCAAAAATAAAAAGTTATTACTACTGGCGATCAGTGTTGCCGCTTTAGCCCTTTGGGGGCTAGATTTAGCTACCACATACTTTTTTTGGCCACATAAATTTAAAATTGCCCCTAGCCCTTTTTTTAGCCCTTTAGAGAATTTATTTATACTTGGCATGAAAAAGTTGTATATGCTTAATTTGATCTAATTTTTTTTCATTTATGTAAGAGATGAATTTTTAAACTAAGAAAGAGTGATATATATGTATATACATTAGAGTGGTTCAAAAAAATTTTCTTTTGGAAATTCATAAACGCTATCTCAAATTATTGTTATTTGTGATAAAAAAAGAGAAACGTGTTTTTTTATTTTGAAAAAAAAGTTTTCTTAGAGGTCGCGCTGGTTGGTTTTTTATAAAAACGCTGATGTTCTAAATTTTTTTATTTTCTTGACATGTTAAAATGCAGCTAAAAATGTGGTTTTTGCATATAATTACTCTGGTATTATTGGGGAACTTTCCCTAAATTACACACCTGTCTTGGATAATTAGAATGGGTCTAGTTCCCGAAAATATGCTCTCGAAAAGACACTAGTAAAATTGAAACGTTGATACTGAACGATTTACGCATTGTCATGGGTTGGAACTTGTTACCAGGGAGTTTCGCGGGTTGCTAATTAGGAACCTGAGGTCAGTTTTTCGAAATTCAAAATGGCGGATCCAAAATGGCGGTCCATTTTTTTTTNTGGTCCATCAAGTCGATTGACCGTGTATGTTCTTGTGGTGTGATTGTACCAGCTGCTGGTGCGACTTCAAAAACTATTTGAAAATTTTATGATTGTACCAGCATGCTGGTGTCGTGAGTGGTGAAATTATCTCAATTTTCTAAGTAAAAAGTATTTTGGCGGCGATTTCTTGCACTATATGAGTCAAAGCCGTGTTTGTGGAAGATTAAGTTTACGATATTGCAGTTGTGAAATAAAAAAACAACACAATGTTTGACAAAATGGAAGAAAAATTATGAAATTTCGGCTCTAATCTTTTCGAACTTTACTCGACCTCATTTGCAAAGAAATAAGTATTGTACCAGCATGCTGGTAAGTTATATGCTTCGAGCCTGATGGTACAATCACTTAATGGAGCCAGCAAGCTGGTGTCGTATAATTCCCCTCTTATACAAAAAGGTGTTTGGTTGGATAAAATATTAGCTTTTTCCGAAGTTCATTGTTTTTCTATACCATTACTTATTGAAAATGTTTGGGTGGATACATATATATGTACATGTAAGTAAAAAATTTTAGCTACCACTTTTAGCCACAGCGTCTTTTTTTAGCTCTTTTTTTAAAGGAATTTGGCTACCACTAAAAAGATTCGCGGCAACACTGCTGGCGATACATGACTAAAGACATAAAAACATTTATGTATAAAGTCATGTGAGAATTGCCAAAAAGCAAAAATAACAAGACACATCAAACCACCCGCAGTAATAACACCAACACCAACTGCTGCGTTTGGAATAGTGTTTGTTGACACGGTTGGACCTCTGCCTAAATCGTAGAGTGGTAATGAATACGCTGTTAGAATTATTTGCGAACTAACCAAATACTTGATAACAGTTCCAGTTCCGAAAAAGGACGCAAAGACAATAGCAAAAGCAATTGCAGATTCCTTGATCTTAGTCTATGGCCCTATGAGGCAGGGGCGGACCCAGCAGCAATTCTCGGGGGCGTAAAATTTTCAACATATATCGTGTACATAAATTTAAAAATCACCGCAGTTTAAAATTTTTAGAGTTTTGTTAGTTTTTAATTTCTTGGCATTTCCCCTTTTTAATAACTTGAGTGGAATTCCCAAATTTTCTAAACTTTCAAAACTTTGTGAGTTTGAGAAATTTTAGTAAATCCCAATAATTCAATATAACATACGAGATTTCTAGACATTTTTTATTTTTCAAAAATTTTGAGAATTGTAGGAATTCTAAAAAAATTTTTCTAAGTAAAAGTGTCGAATATACAAAATTGATCAAACGAAATTAAAAGTTTTCGAATGTTGAAAACATTTTCATATTTCGTCGTTTTTGAAAACTTAAAAGATTTTCGTAATTCTTGAAGATTAAAAAAATTTTTGGACGTGATGTTTTCAAAATTTTCAAAAAATTTAAAATTCTTAAACTTTATTATATCAATACAAAATTTTGAAAGGTCCACAAAAGTGGAGCAAATTTGGAATTTTTCAAAAATGTTAATATCTTTTAGAATTCTAAAAACTTTCTATTTTTACACGCAAGTAAATGAACATAAGAATTTTTCGACAATTTGTGATGTTTCAAACTTTTACATTTTAGGATGGAGTTCAGGATAAATAAAATTCTCAAAATTTTGGAAAATATAGAAAATTTCTAAAATCTCAATAATTTTGTACATTTCAAAATATTCTCATTTTAACAAAAATTCTAGAATCTCGCGGATTTCGATAGTTTTTGAAATTTTGGAAATTATCCTAAAAATAAGAAATCTCAAGAAATTTAATAATATTATAAAATTCAAAATTTTGGAATTTTCGTTGTTTTCTGAAGCTGCGAAAATATTCAAACCTGCTGTTACTTTCAACTGTGTAAAATAATACAAATTCGAAAATAAAACAAAAAAAGTTAAAATTGAAAATTAAGTACATAATTTCAAAATTTTGAAAATTCAGTGAATTCGAAGAACAGATAGGCCTACTTAAATAACATAACACTTCGTGCTTAACACACAACTAAAGTTTCAAACTCAAGGGAAATTTGACACGCTTTTTCCATGAATTAAAATTTTCAAAAGCATCCATTCATTGGGTTTGTTCCCCAAGCTTCTCGAAGTCACTTCGAGTTACATATACGCGCTCCGAAAGTAAGTTTTCGAGTTTCTTTGATATGCGCTCACAGTTTGAACTTTGCTCGAGTTTTTCTACAAGTAGCTTGTGGGACAAACCTGTTATATATTCTTGTCATGATATTTCACGATATTCAGTTGAATATTATGAAAATACATGTTACACAGTCTTGGGGGGGAGGGAAATTTCCCCAATTTCCCCTACCTGGGTCCGCCACTGTTATGGGGGCACTCATAACGGTTAGTGGCACAGAATACAGGAATGGAGTTTTAAATGAGATTTGCGAGCTATTAAAAATACAAAAAATTACATCCACCACTTATCATCATCAATCACTAGGTACAGTAGAGCGTACCCACGGCACTTTAAATGAGTATTTACGCTCATATATTTCAGTGGAAAAAGGCGATTGGGACGAATGGTTGCGATATCTATTATCTTCTATCTTCTATTATATATAATACGCGAAGGCATTTTATGTGCAGCCGAAAACATCTGCACCGTTCGCTCGATTTTCAAAATTGGGGTGTCAAATTAAAGCGCTTGGCCTGTAGATGTGCAATAAGGCTTTATTTTTTCGAAAAGAATTGCCACCTTTTAAATAACTGAACTCAAGTTATTTGCTAATCAATGCCCTCAGATCCGCACCGTCCGTTTGATTTTCAAAATAGAGGTACCAAATTAAAGGGCTTAGAGTGTGGATGTTCAAAAAGGTTTTACTTTTTCGAAAAAAGTTGCCACCTGTTAAGAAATTAAGTTCAAACTAATACGCGAAGGCATTTTTTGTTCCGCATAAAAGGTCCGCACCGTTCGCCCGATTTTCAAAACTGGGGTGCAAAATTAAAGCGCTTGGCGTGTAGATGTGCAATAAAGCTTAATTTTTTCGAAAGGAGTTGCCACCTGATAAAAAATTGCATTCAAATAATTTAATAATCAATGTCAGCAGATCCACACCGTTCGTTCGATTTTCAAAAGTGATGTGCCAAATCACAGGGCTCTGGCTGTAGGTGTGCAATAAGGTTTAACTTTTTCGAAAAGAGTTGGCACCATTTAAAAAATTAAGTTCAAATTATTTTAAAAACTAAACCAATTATTATGGCATAACTGGAAATAGTTTTGAAAATGTTTGTTTCTTAACTTAACTTTATGAGGGTTGCCACCTGTTAAAAAATCAAATTCAATTTGAATTGGGTCAATTAGGTAATAGAAATATGTATTTGTGCCAGACGGTAAAGGTTAAGTATGTAGTAGTTTGTAAACATTTTGAAGAGGGTTGCCACCTGTGTGAAAAGTCTAATTTATATGAAGTATAAAAATATGGATATGGAACGTTTAGAATACTTTTAAAGTGTTTGAAGAGGGCTGCCACCCGTTTAAAAATTAGGTTCAAATTGTTTAAATAGTTAAATCAATATTTGCTAATTGGGTACTAATCGCAGTAGTTTTGAAAATACTTTATTTCTTAACTGCGTGTAGGAGGGTTTCCACCTGTTTAAACAACCAAATCCAATTTTAATTAAGGCAATGGGGTAATTAAAATAGGTATAACAATATGGGTGTCAGACGAAAAAGAAGCCTTTAGCTCCCCAAAAAATATATTTTTTTGTTTAAGTCAACCCGCGTTGACATAACTGGCGCCCGAGCAGGGACCGCCACGCGTCGAACGTAGTAAGCCTGAAAACTAAAAAGTAAGGCCGCGAAAATCGAAAATCGAAAAATTAGCAACTACGAATAGACAAGGAACCGGGAAACTACTGCGTCCAGGAGCTTGAGTACGTGAGGAAAAAGAGAACTCCATAAACGTGAACAACACCGAATCCAGCGTGGCGATGATAGTGATGTAAGAAAAATTTGCAAAAAATAAAATTGTTAAAGAAAAATTTAAATCGAAAAAAAAATTGCAAAAAAAATTGTCATAGAAAAAAAAGGTAAAGAAAAATTGAGAAAAGAAATTTGTGAAAAATTAAGAAGATAAAAAATTGATAGTGATGTACATAAGAAAAATTTGCAAAAAATAAAATTGTTAAAGAAAAATTTAAATCGAAAA
>NW_016172942.1:11823-12467 GCF_001687245.7 Rhagoletis zephyria
GTTAATATACGGATTAATATTTACTAAAGTGTTACGAACGTTATTTTTTTAATACAATAAGAAAAAAATAACTATAATTTAAAGGAGTGACACACAATGGCTAGAGCCGTCGCATGTGTGTATTCTTTCATATACATATATATGGGCCGTTCCTACGGTTTATATATTTTTCATCCACTCGCTTATTCCTTACCGAAAATTTTAAATAAAAATTTAAGAAGTTTTAACCGCTCATACTGTACAGGTAGCAGGTTAAAATGGGTAACTGGGTAAACTTAATAAAGAAAACATATTCTCCGGATAAATTAATAAGCCAGCCCGGATAACATAAAATCCCAAGCTTGATAAACATTTGGTGTTATAAAAGTTTTATAAAGCTCTACTTGTAATTAGGAAAAATGCCGAAAAAAAATTATAAAATTGATTGATTGATTGATAAAAATAGAGAGGGAGTTATGGCTATGACAATAGAAACTAGAAAAACGATACCTTGTGTTGAAAGCAAAAAGGATCTAAAACCAAAAAAAAGTTTAAATACATTGTTAATCATAAAAAAATTTATGATTCGAAATAAATTTTGAAATATTGTAAATTTGTTTTTTTGGTTTTTTAAAGTTAAGGGTTTATTTACTTACAGTAACGAA
>NW_016172943.1:0-3531 GCF_001687245.7 Rhagoletis zephyria
TAAAAAGTGTAAGAAAGGCAATTTTAGGGAAAATTAAGTATAAAAAATTTAAAAAATAAAAAAAAATATATAATTTTAAAAAAGGGGTAATAAGGGTATTTAAAAAGTGGTTTAGCTTTTAGACACCTTTCGGCATAGGCGGCCTTCGGCCGCGCTTTAGGATTACCTTACCAAATAGAATTCTCCTTTTGGTGTACACCAACTGGGGCTACCACTCCAGTGATGTAGCCTTGGGAAAGGATGAGGTAACTAGAATTCCCTTTCTGTGTGGTAAACCTGGGGTTTTTGCTTATTTCCTTTTCTCTTTATCCTTCGTGTATATTTTTTGTTTGACAGCTCAGCTCCGTCATTTAATTTGCATATACAATCACAGGCGCACGGGTGATTTTCATAGTAATTTTAATTAATAAATTGCGACGAATAAGTTTCAACTAAAGGAATAAAACAACTAACAATTAATAGTGTAATGTGTAAAGTAAATATAAACATAAACATGAAGATATTAAGTGGCTGCTTTAAGGCAGAATAAAAGTAATCAGTGCACATATATTTCGGAAATTTGCAACAAATACCACATTTCCAACCGACATTATTGTTAAATTAGGGTACTTTTTATAAATTTGTACAACGATTTTGGGTTGCTGTGCCCAAACGCGTGAATCGAATCAAAAACCATTTACACACTCTTGTAGACAACAGTTCACGCTTTATTACAAAAATAAAATTTACTATATCTGTGCACTAATTTATTAATAATGTCGGTTGGAAATATGCTGCCAAAAAAAAATGTCCACGAAATATCTCTGTAAAGGTGTTCAGCCCCTCTTCTTTAGCAAAACAGAAAGGAGAATTCTATTTAGTGAGGGTTATAATCCCTAAGCGCGGCCGAAGGCCGCCTACGCAGAAAGTTGTCTTCTCCAAAAGTTGTTCAGCCCCTTTTCTTCGGCAACAAAGAAANCTTATTTCCTTTTCTCTTTATCCTTCGTGTATATTTTTTGTTTGACAGCTCAGCTCCGTCATTTAATTTGCATATACAATCACAGGCGCACGGGTGATTTTCATAGTAATTTTAATTAATAAATTGCGACGAATAAGTTTCAACTAAAGGAATAAAACAACTAACAATTAATAGTGTAATGTGTAAAGTAAATATAAACATAAACATGAAGATATTAAGTGGCTGCTTTAAGGCAGAATAAAAGTAATCAGTGCACATATATTTCGGAAATTTGCAACAAATACCACATTTCCAACCGACATTATTGTTAAATTAGGGTACTTTTTATAAATTTGTACAACGATTTTGGGTTGCTGTGCCCAAACGCGTGAATCGAATCAAAAACCATTTACACACTCTTGTAGACAACAGTTCACGCTTTATTACAAAAATAAAATTTACTATATCTGTGCACTAATTTATTAATAATGTCGGTTGGAAATATGCTGCCAAAAAAAAATGTCCACGAAATATCTCTGTAAAGGTGTTCAGCCCCTCTTCTTTAGCAAAACAGAAAGGAGAATTCTATTTAGTGAGGGTTATAATCCCTAAGCGCGGCCGAAGGCCGCCTACGCAGAAAGTTGTCTTCTCCAAAAGTTGTTCAGCCCCTTTTCTTCGGCAACAAAGAAAGAAAATTCTACTTAGTGAGGGTTATAATCCCTAAGTGCGGCCAAAGGCCGCCTACGCAGAAAGGTGCTCTCTGCAAAAGGTGGTCAGCCCCTCTTCATGGGCAACAGAGAAAGGAGTACTGAGGGTTATAATCGTTTTGGAAAAAATCCAAATTTCCGCTGTTTTCAAACAGCTCCCAAGGGGTCTTTAGGGGGGAGGGGGGTTAGGGGTGACTTTTCATAAAGCGGCGTGCATCCTCTTCCGTTTAGGGGGGTTTGGGTAGCCACGCCTCCTCCCCCTCCGCCCACACCCCTAAATCGTTGTACAAATAGCTAGATTTCCCTTAAATTAGTGCACAGATTTAGTAAATTAAATTTTTGTAATAAGCGTGACCAGTTGTCTACAGGTGCGTGTAAAGGTTTTTGATTCGATTCAAGCGTTTGGGCACAGCAAACGAAAATTGTTGCACGAATTCATTGAATTCTCCAAAATTTTGACCAATTTTGGGGGTTGAAAGCCCACCTAGATAATAGTTGTGTTTGTTTACAAAATATCCAGTCACTTTCCAGCAACTCTCCAGTAACTTTATCGCTAAGAATTCGCTCTCATAGACAAAATTTACAAAAAAGTACGCGAACGCTATTCCAGTAATAATTTGCAAGTTTCAGCTGATAAATTGGTTGTTCATTCGCAGGAATTTCCTAATAAAACAATATATTTTATATTTAAATAGATTTAGTTTGTGAATTTCAACAATAAAAAACCACAAACAGTTTCCTTATTAGTTTAAATTTCATCCAGCAACATGCGATCAGCCTTTTTTTCGTACAGGCAAATTCTTACAAGTAAAAATTTATCCAGTAAAATCCAGTAAAAACTTGCGACTTCAGCCGTCATTTTCCGCTCTCTCAATTTCCCCTACTTTGCAAGTTTTTGCGTACGTAAACGCCAAAACATGAAAATTCGTAAAAACTTTTACTGGATTTTACTGGAAATGAGTAAAGAAACGCAATTAATTACCCAAAAAAAGGAAAGAGAAGTAACATCTCACGACAAATTTTGAATAAAAAGTGTAAGAAAGGCAATTTTAGGGAAAATTAAGTATAAAAAATTAAAAAAATTAAAAAAAAATATATAATTTTAAAAAAGGGGTAATAAGGGTATTTAAAAAGTTGTTTAGCTTTTAGACACCTTTCTGCGTAGGCGGCCTTCGGTCGCGCTTTAGGATTATAACCTTACCAAATAGAATTCTCCTTTTGGTGTACACCAACTGGGGCTACCACTCCAGTGATGTAGCCTTGGGAAAGGATGAGGTAACTAGAATTCCCTTTCTGTGTGGTAAACCTGGGGTTTTTGCTTATTTCCTTTTCTCTTTATCCTTCGTGTATATTTTTTGTTTGACAGCTCAGCTCCGCCATTTAATTTGCATATACAATCACAGGCGCACGGGTGATTTTCATAGCAATTTTAATTAATAAATTGCGACGAATAAGTTTCAACTAAAGGAATAAAACAACTAACAATTAATAGTGTAATGTGTAAAGTAAATATAAACACAAACATGAAGATATTAAGTTGCTGCTTTAAGGCAGAATAAAAGTAATCAGTGCACATATATTTCGGAAATTTGCAACAAATACCACATATCCAACCGACATTATTGTTAAATTAGGGTACTTTTTATAAATTTGTACAACGATTTTGGGTTGCTGTGCCCAAACGCGTGAATCGACCATTTACACACTCTTGTAGACAACAGTTCACGCTTTATTACAAAAATAAAATTTACTATATCTGTGCACTAATTTATTAATAATGTCGGTTGGAAATATGCTGCCAAAAAAAAATGTCCACGAAATATCTCTGTAAAGGTGTTCAGCCCCTCTTCTTTAGCAAAACAGAAAGGAGAATTCTATTTAGTGAGG
>NW_016172943.1:7792-12467 GCF_001687245.7 Rhagoletis zephyria
ACGTGATCCCGTATCCCTTCGAAACTTATTTTAAACGATTCAGCTTAATTTATTCTTGGAATACATGTATAAATTCTTTTCAAAAATGCATTGAACAAAAAGATATAGGCACATGAAATACGAAAAGGTCCCTAGGGACCTTCTCACAAATCGAAGGGTTAACCCTACTAATTCAACGCTAGGCAGGAAAATGGGTACGATAAAAACTATTCTCTTTTATTGTTATTTTCTTAGATGTGGCTGCACTCTTCTAATGTCAGTGTGAAACCATGGTTGAATCAACGGTTCTGTATTCACAATGTGCGTATACATATATAAGTGCGTGATAATTATCAAAACTTACTTAATTTACTAAAAATACATCATAAATGTAAAAAATATGTTTACATTTCATTGTGCGGGGTTTTAATGCAACTATTTTGCCGAAGTGTCTATATAAATATAGTGTTTATTGTGTGAAATAGCGCCGAGAGGTTAGTTCAATTTACAAACTTTAACAACAAATAACTTAAAAACTATAAGCCTCCTGCGGCTAAAAGTATATATATTTGCAATCAGGAGAACTCCCCCTACCCCCCATAGCCACCTTTTTTCTAAAATTTTCCCGTAATAAGAGCTTTTATTTACAAGAATGCAACTCACGATCACTGCAATTAAAACATAAACATGCTAAATTATTGAGAAAAAGTTGACAGCAAAACAAGATGCAGCACTTTTTAACATAAAACGATAATTAATTGAATCGCATTTATCGATATGTCAAAATAACGTCTAGTCCGCACCATAATAGGGAATTAACATGAGGCGATTTTTCAGGCGATTTTTAGTTGAAAGCAACAATCGCCTGGTGTAAACAGCCTTTCAACTAATCGCTTAAGGCCAAAACACAATAGCGCAGTGGCAGTGGCAGTGACAGTTTTTAAAATCAGCTGTTACTGCTAATATTGGCAGTCAATGCCGCAGCAAACACAATACGGCGTTGTCAGTGACTGCTTTTTTTGACATTCCCTTTTGTTTGTTTACATTTTTGTTGTTGCCTTTTAGGCTTCAGTGACATCAACAGATGTTGGCTGCGTTTCATTTATGTCAAATTCAGCATGCGAAGTTTGCTGCGATGAAGGCAGTGGCAGTGAATTTAGAATTTGGGCTAAACTGAGCAGTACTGCTAGCTGCCACTGCTGTGTTGTGAGTCGCTTCATTGGACACCACACTTTCTAAAAAACAGCTGATTTCGAAAAACTGCAGCTGCCACTGCGTTATTGTAAAGGGTGATTTTTTAAGAGCTTGATAACTTTTTTTTTAAAAAAAACGCATAAAATTTGCAAAATCTCATCGGTTCTTTATTTGAAACGTTAGATTGGTCCATGACATTTACTTTTTGAAGATAATTTCATTTAAATGTTGACCGCGGCTGCGTCTTAGGTGGTCCATTCGGAAAGTCCAATTTTGGGCAACTTTTTCGAGCATTTCGGCCGGAATAGCCCGAATTTCTTCGGAAATGTTGTCTTCCAAAGCTGGAATAGTTGCTGGCTTATTTCTGTAGACTTTAGACTTGACGTAGCCCCACAAAAAATAGTCTAAAGGCGTCAAATCGCATGATCTTGGTGGCCAACTTACCGGTCCATTTCTTGAGATGAATTGTTCTCCGAAGTTTTCCCTCAAAATGGCCATAGAATCGCGAGCTGTGTGGCATGTAGCGCCATCTTGTTGAANTCGAACCGAACACTGATTTTGGTAATAAAATTCAATGATTTGCAAGCGTTGCTCGTTAGTAAGTCTATTCATGATGAAATTTCAAAGCATACTGAGCATCTTTCTCTTTGACACCATGTCTGAAATCCCACGTGATCTGTCAAATACTAATGTATGAAAATCCTAACCTCAAAAAAATCACCCGTTATTTTGGGCTTTACAATGAAGTTGGTCGGCTACCTACTTTCGTTCAACTTTTGGTTTAACTAATCGCCTGTGAAAGTTGAATCATGTAAATTCCCTATAAGCTCGACTTGTACGAGACAGGAATTGTGTTTTCTTATTGGGGTTGGCAGCACTAATTTTATACTACTAGCAGATAATCCAACTACTCAAGATCTGACAAGATGAAGCAAAAGAAAAAAGTAATTTCTGGTTGACGTTTTGACGGCGCCATGTTATTTTCTGTGAAAAGTAAACAAAGAATATGAAAACAAAGCATAAAGAAAAAAATGCAAGCAATGTTGTAGCAAATGTTTGTGCTAACCAATTTATTATTTTTGTACGTGTTTTTGCATCCAATCACCGCACCCTTCATTTTAATTACATTTGCACAAAAATTTTTTTGAAAATCGCTTAAAAATGACTGAAGTAAACCACGGACAAAATACACATAAAGAAAGAAGCAAAACAGAAACAGCAAACTTCAAAATTATAAACGTCACAATTTTTTCTCAATTGCTATTACAAATGGCTGCTTCTCAACCGGTCAGATCTGTTCTAATTGGTTCATGCTACTAGCACTTGAACCAACGACTAAAGATCACCTAATCAGCCATCGTTGTATTTGTAATCGATTTTCAGAAAAAAGTTTTCGTAGCATTTTTAACGATTTTCGGTTTTGTTTACATCGTCTTCTACCTCTTCGTAGTGATTTTTTAGCGATTGAGGGCCGGTTGTTCAATGTCTGGTTATCACTACCACTACACTATCGACGATTTCGACATCATGCATGTAACATGCGATCGATAAAGCAGTAGTTGTGCTTAACCGGAGCTTCTACCTCCGATTTGTGCTAATCAGACATTGAACAACCGGCCCTGAATGTGTTTTCTGCAGCGATTTTAATTATAAATTTTGGTTTATTACATATTTATGATGTAAAATGAAGTGCTGTGTGATTGGAGTAAGTTTATGCGTATGTTTGGTTTGCCAAAAGGCTTAAGGGCCGGTTACTCAATGTCTGGTTAAAACTAATCTGCGGTTAAACATCGTTATCGACGTCTTCGACTCCATGCATACAACAGGGAGTCGGTAACGACGATAACTATGTTTAAACGGAGATAAGTGGTAACCAGACATTGAGTAACCGGCCCTAAATTTGGGTGAAAAGTGATTGCACGTTTGTGGCCAGAACGGTGGCATTGAAAAATCGACCCATGGTAATGATATGCGATTGTAAAACACTTTCAATCATGAAAACCATATTTTATGAACTTTTTTTTTGCTAATTTTCATCAAGTTTCACTTTGTATATTTTATAATTAATACCTATTTAATCGCACTCAATCACCGCGCCTTTTTCGTTTTCTTTGTTTGCTTTCTTTCTTAGGGCCGGCTACTGAATGTCCGGTTAACACGAATCTCCGGTAAAACATCGTTATCGACGTCTACGACTCCATGCATACAACAGGGAGTCGGTAACGTCGATAACTCTGTTTAACAGGGGATTAGCGTTAACCAGACATTGAGTAACCGGCCCTAAGGCAGATGTCAAAAACGCTCAGAAATATACTTTTTTCTGGCTTCTTTGATTAGGTGATCTTGTATTTTTGGTTCATGCTACTAGCACGAGGAAACGAAATTATAAAAATGAACACCCTTTGCTAGCGCTGCGTTTCTTTTTAGTTTATTTAATAATTTTATTATTATTTAAGCTATTCATATAACAGGTAGTCGGTTACGTCGATAAAGATGTTTAACCAGAGATTAGAGTTAACCAGACATTGAGTAACCGGGCCTAAGTGGGGAAAAGTATATTAAACGAAAGGCAGCATACGGCCCGTTAAGGTAGAACAAAACGAAAAAGTGGGCGTGGTCCGCCCTTTTTTCCTGATTTTACTGATACACATTTTTTTTGGTGCAAAATAATATTTTCGATGATATGGAGGGGTGAAGGGGGAATTTTCGAAAATTTAAAATGGCTATATTTCAAAAAATTCCTGACCGAATTTAAAAAAATCCCTTTTTTTTAATATACATATTAGTATACTTTATGTGGATAAATTTTGAGTAAAATCATTTAATGATTGCATGTGCACACCAAAAGGAGAATTCTATTTGGTAAGGGTTACAATCCTAAAGCGCTGCCGAAGGCTGCCTACGCAGAAACAAGTTCTAGGCCTTTTTCTTGGCGAGGAGCGAGGGAAATTATGAGTAGTAAGGGTTATAATCCTTAAACGCGGTTGAAGGCCGCCTCCGCAAAAAAATTTTTGTAACATAGCATACACCTAATCAAAGGTATTTTTATGCACTTTTTAAAAATAGTATTTTTACGTATAGTTAATTACGTATTTCTTTTGGAAAACGTACACTTTTATAAAAAATTTGTTATAATTTCGTTTTTTTTATTTTTTTCGAAATGTGTATAAATTATTATATAAATATGCATATCAAATAAAAGATTTTTCAGTTATCTTTCAAACCAGATTAACTTTTTAAAAATCGGTGCAATAGTTTTCGAAATATAAGCTTTTGAAAATATTGAAAATTCGAACTTAACCCCCCTTTAGCTCCGCCCCTATTAGTTTCCAGCAAAAATGGTTAACACCTTTCAATTCAGTAAGAAGGGGCGGACGATGCCCACTTTTCTTTTCTTTCCTCAACGGCCACTATACTGCACTTGTTCCAAACGAAATAATATTGACTTGAACAAATATTTGGGTCGTTCTTAAAAAACATGACCAATTGGTGTCCCCAGACT
>NW_016172944.1:0-12467 GCF_001687245.7 Rhagoletis zephyria
GAAGTATGGGTTGATGTTTTCCAAGTATGTTTATTTCGTTAAATATATGAGCATAAATGATTTTGCATCAAAAATAACTTCATCATCATTTTGCAAACACTTCCATGCGCTGGAAGTATGAGAAGGAGACAAAAAATATTTGTGTGTAGATATATCAGCTTTTGAGTAACAGATGGCGAAATATTTATAACCTGATTGCGTACACATGTTGATTGCAGTTAATGTGGATCTTTTTTTCTTCTAGTAATCTATGTATGTAGGTACATTAGGGTGGTCCTTAAAAGCAAATTAGCGAGTTTTTTTCAATCTCACCCCTTCAGTCGGTAATAGCACGGTATAAATATCAGACATAAATTTTGGTCCCGATTGGGGACGGTTAAGGCTTGTCGCACAGGGGCCAAAGTTCAGATTCCGATATAGAGACTCAAAAATTTAAAATTAATTTTTTGCCAACTCATACCCAAAATTGATACTACCGTAGTCGAAGATATCACATATAAATTATGGAGACTCAAAAAATTAAAATTGTTTTTTTATTTAATACCAAAAATCGAGACTACTAAAGTCGAAGATATCACATAAATATGTTGGTCCGGATTGTGGTCGGTTAAATTATTACATTACATTAAATAATTAAATTACAAAGACATTATAAGGCAATGCGGTCTAGAACACGCTACCACTAAAAGCGATCACCGATTTTTTGCTGGGTTGTCGCTGTCACCATGCATACGTAGGCACATGTTTGTATGTGCATATATGTGTATTATGCCATTATTCTAATTATTCACTTGAAACTATCGATGTTTGTGCTTAAATTTTTTTCACTTTACCTACTACGCGCATTTTGACCTAAATTCATGGTAAATTTTGACCATTGATTTAAATTTAATTGCAAATTTGTTAAGCTTGACTGACTGACTGTATTTCGGAATGTACATACAAGTGGAGTACTTGAGATTTACCCTTCAGCAGCAATATATGTATGTACTTATGTACTTAAAATATTCTCCGAAAAATATGTACCTACCTACATACGTTGCGTACATACTTACATCCACAAGTGCATTTGTACGCGTAATTAATTTATTTAAAAAAAATACTTCGTACATATGTATGTATGTATATATATGTATATGCAAATAAGTATTTTTGCGCAGTGAAGCATACCGTAACTGCAATTAATGATGCGTNACATATGTATGTATGTATATATATGTATATGCAAATAAGTATTTTTGCGCAGTGAAGCATACCGTAACTGCAATTAATGATGCGTTTGTGTAACGCTGAAGTATTTAAGCATATTAATTTATGTATAAATGTATGTATATTTATGGTAAAATTTACTCTTAAAATTTTTATTCAATTTTAATAAACCTACAGATAAAAATAAATACTTTGTACTGGATTACCTGGAAGAATTTCATTCGAAATCGAACTTAATGCTTTATGTTATAATACAAGCCAGTGACGCGGGTTGCAACAGCTTTGCCTTATATAAAATGATTGCTATGATAGCTTTTAGCTACTATAAAACCTTAAACTCTTTGCCGAAACAAAAGTCTCTAGTACTTACCCACCAGATCCCAGTTCTTATCAATCTAACGAACCACCGTAATATCAATAAATTAAAGCTGGTATGGTCTAATGTACATACACTTGTGATTATCGAAAAAGAACTTCAAAAAATAAAAAAATAAAAATAAACAGATGGATAGTGAGCTGAAAAATATTTGTGAAAATGGGGAGTAAAAAAACAAAAACTGTAAGCGTGAAGATGCTTTTGCAGATATAATAAAAATATTTAGTTATATATGTGTGTGTGTCTGTACATGCGTAGATCTGGCCGACTTATTCGAAAAAGTACTTTTTTCGGACCGAAACGCTTTTTATTGATACGAATATTCAAACAATTTCTGTGGTTCTACCCGATTTAGTTGCTTGTGTTGACATGAATACACATACATACATAGGTTCGGTAGTGGTGCTGTAATCCTTCCTGGTACATGCGCAATTTTCACTGTGGAAAGAAAGCCAACATTCAAACGAATTGGTTGAACGAAAATCTAAATCTGGAATGGCAGTCAAAATTGGTAGAACTTGCTGGCTGGCGACACATTGTCACGGCTTTGAACGGTGTGTTTGTGTGTGTGTGTTAGCGCAGTTGTGCTATAGCCCCAATGCTTTTATGCTTTTTTCGTCGGAAAAACCTGTTACAAATTTTAGCGTTAAATTTGGAAAGGAAAAAATCTGAAAAGTGGCTATTTGGGCGCCTGTGATGGCAAGCGATTCGGAATATATCGAGAGCCCTAACCGGCAAAGAGGCGTAGCGACATTTCTTTCAAAATTTTATTTTTGGTGCGGAAATGCATCTAAATAGATGGTCTAGGAAAAGTTATGCAACAAAAATTATTATTTTTTTTAATTTCGCTTACGTTTTTCTATCGTTTAGGGCTCGATATCTACTTAGACATGCTTGTGTGTACCAGGGATGGGCATAATCAGGAAAAGATACTTGTGCCCCCCTTGCTTTCACTTGCGGTGAAGTTCAGGTGGCCATCGGGAAGGCGGAATATGCATGCTGATGCTGAAAAATTTGGGTCCTGCGGGGGTAGCGTACCTAACGGAGGTCCTCAACTTGTCAATGGCCACTCTCATCATCCCAGACATCTGGAAGGTGGGGAGAGTGGTCCCACTGCTCAAACCGGGGAAACCTGCCAACAAAGGAGATTCGTATCGTCCGATTACACTCCTTTCCCCGGTAGCGAAGACACTCGAGGCCTTGCTACTCCCATACTTCACAAACCACCTGAACCCAGCGAAGCATCAGCATGGTTTCCGTAAAGTGCACAGTACAACAACAGCACTTAACGCCATAAACACTCAGATAACTCGTGGCCTTAACCGTAACCGTCCCTGTGAGAGAACGATTCTAGTAGCGTTGGACTTGTCAAAGGCGTTTGACACCGTCTGCCATTCCACGCTACTAGAAGATATAGAGGCCTCCTCTCTCCCACAGAGGCTCAAACGGTGGTCGGCAAATTATCTGAGTGGTCGACATTCGTCGGTAATATTTAGAGACAAAACGAGTAGGCAGCGAAAAATAAAACAGGGGGTTCCTCAGGGTGGTGTCCTTTCCCCGCTACTGTTTAACTTTTAAATTTCAAAGCTCCCTCAACCACCAGAGGGAGTCTCGATTGTCTCCTATGCCGACGATTGCTCGATCATGGCGACTGGGAATGTAATTGATGACCTGTGTTCGAAAGTAAACGGCTATCTCTCCGAACTTTCTCGCTTCTTCACTGCAAAGTGTCTAGCCCTCTCCCCTCCGAAATCCTCCGCGACCCTGTTCACAACCTGGACGAAGGAGGTCAGGCTACCGCTGGGGACTCACGTCGATGACACACCAATTCCGACGGTGAATAACCCCAAAATACTCGGAGTAACATTCGACAGCCTGCTCTCCTTCTCTGCGCACTCAACCGCTATTGTCAATAAAGTACAGAGCCGCAACAAGGTCCTCGAGTCGCTAGCCGGCAGTACTTGGGGCAAAGACAAAGAAACGTTGCTGGCTACATACAAGGCAATAGGCCGGCCGGTTTTGAACTACGCAGCGCCAGTGTGGTCGCCAGGGACTAGTAGGACGCAGTGGACGAAGCTACAGACGGTACAAAATACGGCACTTAGGACAGCGACGGGATGCCTCCTGATTTCGCCTGAACACCACCTGCACGGCGAGGCGCAAATGCTCCCTGTAAAGGAGCATAATATAATGCTCTGCAAGCAGTTCCTGATCGGGAGCCACAGAAGTGGCCACCCAAGCAGACAGCTGCTTGCAGAGGAGCCCTCGGCTAGGCACGTCAGGAGGCATCTATATGAACTGACGGACGAAGTCCAAAGGTTCATTAAGCAACCTCTGGACCCGACAGCTTACAGACAGGCCCTGAACGGCATTCACAGGGACTCAGTCTCGAGTTATGTAGACTCTAGACCTGTGAATGCCGTTCTAGGCATACCACCCCCGAACATAGACGAGACGGAGCTTCATCTGCCTCGGGAGACACGCACTACACTCGCACAACTTCGCTCCGGCTACTGCAGCAGGTTGAACTCCTACTTGAGTAGGTTGCATGAGGATGTGCCGAATGAGTGTCCGGCATGCGGAGAGACCCCACATGACTGGAAACATCTCTTCGCATGCCCGGAAAACCCGACAACCCTAACGGCCTTGTCCCTGTGGACAAACCCCACAGAAGCTGCACGCTTCCTAGGGTTGCCGTTAGTGGAACTTGACGACAACGACTGAGATACCAACCGATCTGGGCGGGGTTGTTGTAGCCGCTACAACAACAACAACAACAACATAATCAGGAAAATGTATAATTGAATACAAAAAAATAGGTATTAATTTTCATTCATCATTCAAGTAATTTCAAATGAAAAATAAGTCTTTATTCTTCTTCACATAACGAATAAATTTGTATTCATATTTCAAAAAATTTCGAATGAAAAATAAACTTTTGTAATGATATGTACACTGCCGGCAAAAAGTATTGGCACAGCTGCTTTTTTACAATATATGCAACAATTTTGATTGTAATAATTTTCCGACACTTTTTTATAAAAGTTTGGTTCATTCCACAACAAAAAACACAAAAATACAATTTCTAAACTTTGTGCAAAACGAGGAAAAATTCATTAAATTTTCATGCAAATTTTCAACTTATTAATCAGATTTTTTAGAATTTTATTGAGTATGCAGATTTGTAGCCCATTAAATTCTAGTATAAAATGTGCAAGTTCAGAGCTAGTTAAAAATCGTACTGAGTTTTGAGATTTTTTTTTGTTGAAGGCGTTTTGCATTTTTTCCATATAAAGTATTTTCGAAATTTCGAAGAGATTGCGGGGGAAAAAAATTGCCAAAAATCAACGGTAATTCGTAGCTACTTTATGACAATAAAATTTATTGGGCTACAAACCTGCATAATCAATAAAATTCTAAAAAATCTGATTAAAAAGTTGAAAATTTGCATAAGAAGTTGCTGAATTTTCGGGAGTTTTGCACAAAGGTTAGAAAATATATTTTTATGTTTTTTGTTGTGGAATGAACCATATTTTTATAAAAAATTGTCGGAAAAATATTACAACAAAAATTTTCGCATATATTGTTGAAAAGCATCTGCGCCAATACTTTTTGCCGGCAGTGTATGTATATACAACACGAAAATTTACCTTCATCGTACGTAGGGTACGATGATAAAGAAAGCATTATTGAATAATAAATAAAGTTATTCGTTATTCAGAATTACATGAATGAAGAATAAAAATTATTCTTTTGAAATTACTTGAATTATGAATTTATTTGTTACTTGAAATTTGATGATGAATGAAAATTGATTCGCCAATCGAAATTACAATTATATTCAACAATTTTTATTGAGCTCGATAAAACCCCACTTTTGAGAGGTATCTTCGACGCGATTCCGCACTTAAGTATTTTGTTAGGTATCACGAAAAATAACAAACTTTATAATTCGCATAACGAAGCGGAAACTTTTTATCGCGAGACATTGTATTAGTAACATATGTTACATACGTACAAGGAACAACAATTTAAGAATTAACAAATAAAAATGCATTATTTCATATGCTCTGGTATAACTGAAAGAACCAAATAATTCTCAGAATGCGAAAAGTCTTGAAAAGCTGGTAGCAGCTTTATTTACCGGCTACAATATTTTCGTCAGCTGTGTTTAATAGACCTGTAAGAAGCATTTTCCAGCGACCGAAAATAAGCATTAAACGCCTAGACTTTGATTTTTTGATTTGATGATTTCAAAATGGGTTTTTGATGCATTTTTTCGAAAAAAAGTTAGTTTGTGATTTTTAAATATTTGTTTATAAAAAAAATCATTATTTTGGGTTTTAATCGTTTCAGTCATTTTTAACCGTTGTAATGGAAAGTGAGTTCTTCTGACCGTATTAAATACTTTTGTTACAAAGACCATAACCGTTACGGTTCCTGGAATTTTTTTTTTCAGTGGTCAAAAATTATTTTGTGAGAGCCAGAAAGTTAAACAGCTGTTATGGTTTAATTGGCAAATTATGCACTGAGGCGCCCTAACTGACATACGTACTTATTAAAAATACATACATATGTACGTTGTATAGCGATAATCACCGTTAAAAAAAATCGTGTAAATAAAATCTTTGAAAACAACTAATATTCTGCACGTACAGTATCAATGCATAACAAAACGCCCAAGCCATTTTTAAGGCATCATTTTCAGCCAAAAAATTTGTGAAGCCCATACCCACCTACAAACATACATACAGATATACGTCGCTACATTAGTTTGCTATAATCTACGGGGAACTCCCAGCAATCGCTCTTCGACACTAATTGGATTTGTATTAGAATTCCCATCTCATAACTACTTGCCTCTACGAATACATACATACATGCAAAAATATTTTTGGTTTAACATCTTGTCGACTCTCGCTTCCGTCTGCTTTAAGATTTCACTGTCGAGCTGTTTCTTGAGTTTCGTTTAATTTATTTTTTTCGCTTAATCATTATATGAGTATATATGTACATACTTTTGTTGTAAAGATGCGAAATATGTGTGACTATATAAATAGTACTTATTTATTTAAGTAAGCAGAATAAGAAAAATTCACACTAGCAAGCGAATAAATAGAAATATTAATCAGCATTTTGACATAGACGTTTGGCAATAGAAAAAACTGATTATGCAGAAAACTGGTATTTTTTGTTATTAACTATTTAGTGCGTCATCTTTTGTGTGAGCAACCCAACAAATAGTCACCAGAGTACACCTAGGGAAATACATGGCTAAAATAGTATGATTTTAAGTTTGCGAATGTGAGTTAACTAACAGTGACTTAAACAAATGACCACGTGTTGATTTTTTTAATATTCGTAATGTTTTTCGATCTATTTTTTTTGTTTTTTTTTTATCTATAAAACTACCGTCCCAGCATTAACCAAAAACATATAAATCACAGTTGCAAACTTTAATCAAAATTTAGGAAAATTCAACTAATTTTCATCAAAATTTCAACTTTTGAATTTGAATCTTTTGGGCTAAAAAATCCCGTTGATATTTGAGACGTTTTTTTGGTGACCGCTTTTTGCACTTTTTTCATATAAGCATGAACTTCTTTTGAAATAAAGTAAGGGAGACCGTTAGCAACAAAATTTAAAAAAAATCAGCAGCAGTTTTTATAAATTACCTGTTATGAAAAAAAACTGCAAAGTCAGTCTCCAAAAAAGTCATAAAAATTAACGCGATTTTTTAGCCGGTTGAAACTTGCTTTGCATACCCTAAAATATTCTTAATGTTCAGATTAAAAAGTTGAAATTTTGATGAACATTTGTCGAATTTTCCAAAACTTTCTGTAAAGTTTGAAACTGTAATTTATATGTTTTTGGTTAAAGCTTGGATGGTATTTTTATAGAAAAAAAATATTAGTTCGAAAAACATTACGAATATTTAAAAAAAAAATCAACACACGGTCATTTGTTTTAGTCACTGGATATGTACTTTTTACAGTTTTAGAACTTTTTAGTACTTTTAGTGACCTTTGGCTTCCTTCAGCGTCTTGCATAAACTATATTGGATCACCGCAGATTTTCTTTTATAAATTAAAAGCAAAAAAATTTGTCGAAATTATATTTTTTTAATAACTTCTCAACATACCAGTACACTTCTAGCTCTATAACTTTAGTCTAGTAATTTCCAATTATTTTACCCCTTCCAAATAGAAGCTTTATTCAAGGTCCTAAATAGGCATTTGGTTTAGCGATGACCTCTTCCTTACCGCTGTGCAATTTCTTCCGGCTTTTAAGCAGAAAATTGCAGTTGGAATAGCATGGTATAGCTGAAGTTATTTTCTTCGTTTTTTCCATTACCATCGAATTTCACTGTCTATTTCAGTGGCTGCCAAACATAAATTTATAGCAAGCATAGTTACAATTTTTACAGTACTACGCCCGTTGGTCAAATTAAAAGTTCCCGCACGGGAAGTGTAAAAAGTATCTGATTAAACAATCTATTATCATAGTTATGCTTACCTAAAATCTATGTCAATAATATTTATAATTTTTTGTTTACAGACTCTTCGATAGCCACATCTACGACGATTTCCAATACAGCTAACTCATTTTGAAAAAGGTAAGTGTGCATAAAATGTTATGTATCTTAGAAATTTTTTTATTTGGGTTAATTAATTTTAATTTTACTTAAATGAAAAGAATGCAACTACCACGTTTTCTTTTTATCAGTTGCCAAATTTCATTTACTAATGTGTGTAGTAGCAAATATAAATACATATCTAAATATATGAAGGGTGATTCAATAAGATCGTCGATTTTCTTTTGTAAATAAAACACAAGATTTGTAAATTTTTTATTTTATGTTTTATAACCGTTAAATGCCCACCGCGACTCCTCTGGCAACACAGAATGCAAATTTCAAAATTGTTTATGATTTTTTCTAGAAATTTTGAGTTCAGCTCAATCAAACTGATGTACAAATTGTGTGATCCCTGCTTAAGCGTATGCTATACTCTTTACTTAGCCCCAGAGAAATAGGTCCAGTGGTATAAAGTCACAAGATCTAGGCGGCCATTTTGCCCCGCTGTTCTGTGAGATAATGCGTTCTTTGTACTTCATTCGCAATAGGGATATCCTCTCATGCCCTGTACGATAAGTGGCACCGTCCCGGGGAAACCATATATTGTCCAAGTCCAGGTCCGATGACTCCGTCAGTCGAAAAACCCCACCAAACAGTAACTCGTTGTGAGAGCATAATTTTTAACATTCAAACGCATATTGAGCGCAAAACATGCTTCTAAAATCAAATATGCATCTCTAGATATAAAAAACAATCACATCCGACTTGAACTCCAGGAAATTTAATTGACATTTCGATTAATAGAATTTGGATTGTTACAAGTATAGTAGTCTTAAAGTTAGTCGAAAGCTGCTTACTATTCAAATATCAAAAACCGGTTAATAAATACACAGTAACAAGGTAAATAGTTATGAATTTTTTTACCAGGTGGTTGCGATTGAACCATATCTTTGATTTAATCGCCTTTGAAAAAATATTTTTTGTAGTGTATCTCAAGAGGAAGTTCAAAGCATATATTGAAATATGTGTAAGCGGTTTGCCGGGCTTCAACAGTGCCGTGTAGAGTCAAGGAGATTCATTGCCAAGGGAGTATGCTCGCATTCGAATACACTGCAAGAAATGCATATTATTTATTGTTATTTAATAACAAAATAAAAAAACTCCTAATTAAAATAATATGGTATCAAATAAGGAAAAATGAGTAATTTCTTAGAAAATTTATTATGTATTATAATTTTTTTTTGCTGCAAAAATGCTTTCAAATTATACGAGGTAAATTAATTTTGATTGTAATTAAAGGAAAAGTTCAAAATACTGAGTGAATTGTGGTATATTCATAGTGGCAATAAAGTCCACTTTAAAGTTAGTTGCAGTTTTTTTGACAGATATTCCATTGAAAATTATGTTAAGAAGCTGATGATTTCGAATACAAGATTTTTTATTCAAACTGGACACAAAGCATTAAGTATACGGTTTATTTACGTATTTATGCTTACAAGGGTAGTCCTTAAAATATATACATTTATCTAAATTTAATATGGCGCACCCCTTAATTTTGTTCTACGTACAAAATAAAGACATCCGGGCAAATGTCGAAATTTGTAAAAAAATTTTATGGGTGTGACCGCGAGGAAAAATTCTGATGAGGAGATATGGTGATCTCAGAAATAACAGCTATAACTTCTACCATTTATAAACTATTGTGGTTTTTCCATATAAAACGGCCTTATGATTTATTATGCAAAAAAAAATAAAAAAATAAAAAAAGAATATTAAAAAATTATAAAAAATTAGGGGAAAGAAAATGAAAGAATAAAATAACTAAAAAATTAAATAAATACAAAAGATAACACAAAATAAATATAAATAAAAAAATCATTTTTCCTCAAACCCAAAAATGTTATTGTTAATTTAATGTAATGAACTTGTTAGTGAATTATGTACATAAGTATTCTATTGCACGCGCTCCACGTTTTTCATTTTAAATCTCATAAATTGTTTATAATGGCTTTTGCTAAAATTTTAAAATCAAAACTTATCGAGAAAAATTCAATGTGTTTATAAAAAATTATTTTCTACTTTTTAGTCCATTTATTGAAAGGTGGTATATTGAAAACTTTTTATTTGATTTTTTTCGTAATGAGTTTTGATAAATTTCTTTTTATTACTAACATCAATTTATGAACACATTCATCAATAATAATTTAATTCGATTAATTCATTCAACGAGTATAAATAAAATTTTATGACGATTTTTTTAAGTGTGCTGAAAACGTTCAAATGCCAAGTAATTATCGTCCCCAATGAAGAACTGTCGCTGAGAAGATGGCTGAATACGTGCATACATAGATACATTTACAACAAACATTATTTATTTATGGAGAAAATTATTCGCGTCACTCATCTTTATTCCCCCTGCGAAAATCAATTCTAATTCTAGTTTAGTTAGCCCATTTGACCGGTTTTTTTTTGTGCTGTGGCTTTTTGTGTTTTTTTTTGGTTTTTTTTTACCTGTGGCTTCGCTGTTCGCTATATTCGCACTTCAAATATGTACATCCACGCAAACGCCGCTCGACATTCATAATCCAAGCCTCAGCCGTGGTACTCGCAGGCCCAGCTGCGCGCAATAAACGAAATAACGAAAAATATTTCAAATCCAAAATTTTTGAATTTTTTTTTGCAAATACCAAAATAAATTTAGCCGGCGAAAAATAACCGTAATTTTTGGAAATATTCTCTCGCGTTGTGGACAGCAATCAGATTACTAACATACTACATATAAACATACATAGATTGGTGGTGTTCCATCACACTCAGTGCTGCCAGGATGGCCGCCACTCGCCAATTGACTTTGGGCTGTGGATTCGTTGTGCTGTTGCTTGCTGTTTGTCAACCAAAGGGTAAATATTGTATTTTTAAACAAATTTGTGTTGGGTGTATGACAGGTTGTTGCTATTTTTTGTTGTGTTATTGTTGTTGCTTGTGCTGCGCATTCGGTGTTGGAGAAAGTGTTGGCCAATGTGGTGAAGGCGTGCGTAGGTGTTTCTGACAGATGTTAGAAATCTTATTTTTCTCGTTTGACATAGTTAGCGTGTTGCGCTATGAAATCTAATAAATATTTACTCATATTTGCTATATTCATCAGAATTCCGTTTCATTTTTTAAATTTTAACAGTTCATAAGTTTTTTGGTTCGACAGATTAATAGAGCAGAAAGTTTGACTAGGGAAACAACAGAATTTATACGTACTTATATTCATTTAAACTAGCTATTTGGACATAAAACTCAAAGAAGGGGGAAGATTATAAATTCATCGGAATATTTGTTTGTTAAATATACTACCGGATAACTCTGGACCACGTGAATCGGTTTTGATTCTTCAAAGGTGATCCCACAATAATTTGGTCTAAATCCGTTCATTGGATCATGAAAAAGTTAACGGTACTCCTAAATTTTTATACGATAACTGAAGCCCGTTTTCATTTTTTGCCATTTCATTTTACCTACGAAGCATATCTAGTGTATTTTTTTATTTTTTAAAGCTACTTTTAAAGTAATTAACAAATCTTTGTTTAATAAAATTTTGACAGTTCAGTAGGTAAAGATTTCAGCGCTTTGCATACTCTTCTCACCTTGAGTGAAACCCCTAGTTTGTGCGTACGTGACTAAAGTGAAAGTACCATACATTAAGAGCAATCCGCTGTTTAAATATCACCAAAAAAAAGGAAAAATCCCCTCAAAATTTTAAGATAATGACGCGTATTCTTGTTTTCGTACGAATCGAAAATTTGAAATTTTTGTATAGAAAATGATATCAAAATTTCATGATTGCCGATCCGTACGAAAACAAGAATACGCCCTAATGTGTTCATTAGAAGTTTATCGAAAAATAAATATAATTTTTCATGATTTGCTTTATTAGTTTCTGACAACAAAAATCAGCATTTTCTTCCGAATTAAAAATTCTCCTAATAAAGAAATATCAGCAGCTAATAAACGAAAAAATATAGCAAAATTTAACCGAATTTCTTTTGATAATTAGCATAATCAATAAACAAGTTCAAGCAAATTGGGCTGGTTTAAAACTCGTGTTAGAATTGATATACAGATACATACAGCTGCGAACAAAATAATAGCAGCAAAATTCAAAATGATAATGTTGGCAAATTTTGTTGATTTATTTATTGTTAATAATTTTCATTTAAAATATGGGTCGAATAACGCATGAACAAAATTTTTGTTTATATGGAAGAAATTGCGCAACACCCCTCACAAAAAAACAAACTCACAAACTTATCTGTTTTT
>NW_016172945.1:0-12465 GCF_001687245.7 Rhagoletis zephyria
TTAAATGATATGGTAAAAACTCGTTAAATACATACAAACTAATGTATATTTGTATTAATATACACACTGTATGTTCATATACGTATCTAAGTACATTTATATTAATAAATGTATGTATGTATGTGCGTATGTATGTGTATGGCATGGCAGCGTGCATTTTGCTTTAAAATTTTTGACTTAATGCCAAATTATTGTTGTACAAACAAGTGGCCAGCTTTTGGCATATAAACATAAAATTTTTACGTAATTTCGCACAGGAAATGGCAAAAATACATGTCAGGCAAACGTATGCTTTTTTTTCAATATTCAATCCCCAAAAAAATAAATAAAATTGTTGGCGTATTTAGTATACTAAGTAAATTTAATTATGCCAGAAATAAAAGATAATGAGTTTTTCCACTTCACCAAGGTGGGATTCTTAACTGCTTATTGTATGACAGATGAGGTGTATTGCTTACCAATAACGGCTATGTCATAACGTAGAAATCGATTACTGTGTGTATCAGGCAGTTGCGAGAAAATAAATATACATACATAATTAAACAAACGGAATGAAAAAAATTTTAAAATATAAGGTTAATAAGGTAGGAAAAAATCAATAAAAAGCTGGAACAAATTTAAAAATACATATCTAGGCATATAAATATGTATGTACATTGGCCACTAAAACTTTGATAACGGTTAATTCATATTCTGTGAATCTAACCCTACTAGTGTGACATCTCATTTTTGATATTCGAAAGAACGGTGGAGATCTGAAGACCTTCATCAGAAATTCCTTCAACTATTATATATATTATACATTAGTGTGTGCCTTATTTGTATGGAGACAATTTTTTTTTGGTAAGCTACAAAGCAAGACTTTCTCTAAATAAGTTCAATCGGTCATAAAAACGTGCTCTGCGAAAAGTTTTTCAAACGGATAACGGAAACACGTGCGTCAAAACCCTAAATTTACATAAGCTAATTCTTAAAATTTTATATAAAAAATTGTTATTTGTTTCATATCATTTAATGGGGCTTTCTTTATAGAGCTTTTTAGGGATCTTAAAACACGTCTTTCCATTTTCCGATTTCGGGAATTCGCAGAGCACAGTTTTGTGACCACATGAATCTATATCGTGAGTGAGTCTTGCTTTGTGTGTGTGGATATGTAGATATGACTAATAAAAAATACTTTCAAACTAAAGCTTTCTTAAAAAAGTTTTTTTCTAAAGCCAGTAAGTTAAACAGTTGTCAAGCCCCACTTTGGCTCTGTCCTTTTTTGCAATCTAATCAGAACAAGCAATGCAGAGACTTAATTACTCAATTGGAGTCCCTTATCAGTGAAAAATTCCCGGAAGTGAAGCTGTCGCAATGCTAGGCTCATATTAAGCTTTTCTTACCAAATAGGAGAGAGTTTAAATTCTAAGAATTTGTTATTGTCAGAATTTCCAGTGTATATCAATGTTAAGCTCTAAACGAAATGGCTAATCATTGCCTCTCGCGTATTTGATCTGAACATTTTATTAGCCTGCAGAGCAAATAAAAGTGGCACTTATCGAAAAAGCTTTATTTTATTTTATAGGCGAAGCGCTACATGAAGGAAAATAAACACTTATGTATGTATGCATTTGCCAACTACTTATGCTAATTCTACCTTTCTGATGGTTTTTGTGACTCCTTTTGTAAAAATCCAGTTGTGGCATCCTTCAAATTATCCTTAAGTTTATCATTTCCATTCTCGAAAGGTTTCTTCACCTCCTGCAATTTCCTATCTAATGCATCGGTCACTGCTTCTTTTTTCAAAGCAACAGGACTTGGTGCTGGCTTTACGGTCGGGCTTGATACGGGCGTCGAAGGTGGTGTGGCTGGTGCGAGTTTTTCAATCGGTTTTGATGGAGTCGGAACCGATGGGGGAGCGACGGTGGCAGCGGGCTTCACTTCTGGTTTAACTGGCTTGGGCTCAGCCACCACTGGTTTAGTTTCTGCGATTTTTTTCGTTGCACTTGGCTGTGTTTGTGGCTGCAGCGGCGGTTGTGGCTTATTTTCTATAGCATTTTTGCCAAGCTTTATATTCAACTTATCAAAAAACCAACCGAAATGTTTTCTACAAAAAAAAAAGTGAATGAAAATGAAAAGAAAAATTCGTAAAGTAATTAAAATTAAATTTACCAAATAAATGGGTATAATTAAAAATATATTAAAATAAAATTTCAGTAATAACTGCAATAATGTATGTAACGAGTAAATGTTAAAATGTGTCACTAAAAGCGTGTGTATAATTAGTGCCTATCTATGTATGTATGTACATTAGTGTGCACCAGTACTGGCCAAAATACCCGATCCTTGAGAGTATCGATACCAAAGAAGTGGATCCTCAAAAGTACTCGATACTTCCCAACACTAATATTCGCACATATGTATGTATGTAGCGATGTTTCACAGCCAAATTTTAAAATCGGAAAATCAATTTTAAAAGCTTCACCAAAACGAATCGATTTGTTAATTGCATCAACTTAGTGAAGCAATTGCAAATCGCTTAGAATAATGAGTGCATGCATGTGCACAATAAACCGCACCTTTTTCCTGTTATTTCTTTTAAAAATCAATAAAGAATTAAAAAAAAAACAAACCACCCGAAACTCAGGTACACAATTTGTAAACATATAGTTCTATAATAAAAGTATTATTTAGATTGTACTGTTTCCAACCTGTTGAGACTGTGCAACGCTCATTTCGTCACATGATTTAGCAAATTGATTTTATTTACATACATACAAACATATGTACATACGTGTCTTTCACTGCTAGGCAATTAACCACTTGTTGCCGATCTAATTTTTGAGTCTACATTTGCACAAAGTATAACCTTCTTTTATACATACAGACATAAGTACATACATATATAAGCATGTAGATATATACTTATCTATTGTATATTATGTATACGAAAATGCAAATGCGCTAATAATACAAAAAAAATTGCAATAACTCACTATGACAGTTAATCGGAGTGATTGGTCGGCTCATAAAATGAACAAACGACAAATGGTTTTTAGATAGACGCAGTGAGATATGGATACAATGCATGGTATAAATAAGTACGTATGTATATGGGCATATCTAAAAAATAGGTACACTTTCAAAAAAAAATTTTAATTTTTAAATTTGTGAACACATCTATGTTTTATATATCATTTTATTCGTAATCTCTTAATAAATCGATTAATATAAGTGTAATTCATTTTCATCAAGTGCTTCAAAAGTTAGACGAGGAATAAACATGAAATAGAAAACAAAAGAATAAGCTGGGTTCAAATTACGCTGTTCAAGTTGTAAACTTTGAGCAAAGATTTTGAAAGTTGTACTCACTTATTTGGGATGTTCTAAATTCAATGGCATGCCACGTTTTACCAGATTAGCTCCGGTTTTCGAGATATCGGTTCTTGAAATTTTGATTAAATTTTAACTATTTTATAAATAACTCCCTCAGATTTGAAGTTATTTTACTAAAATTTTGCACATAACAGTTTTTTAATATTACCTTAATTAATAATAATAATAATAGATTGGCGCTTACACATATGTTAGTGTTTGGCCGAGCTTCTCCTCCGATTTGAGGCGTGCGCCTTGATGTTGTCACACAAAGCGGAGGGACCTACAGTTTTCCGCCGACTCCGAACGGCGATTGTATTTTTATGAGAAGCTGTTTTTCATGGCAGAAATACACTCGGGGGTTTGCCATTGCCTGCCGAGGGACGACCGCTGTTAAGAAAAAACCTTTTTCTATATATTTTGCGATGTTGCTTTGACCAGGGCTTGAACCCAGGTGCTGATGAGTGAAAGCGCGCACTGCTTACCACTACACCACAGCGGCCGACTGCTTACCACTACACCACAGCGGCCTTACCTTAATTAATCCTTAAAATTATCGAAATGGGTGCCCTTTAACGTATAGCTCCAATAAAACTGATTACTCAGATATGTGT
The DNA here is from genome assembly GCF_001687245.7 of Rhagoletis zephyria. Lineage (NCBI taxonomy): Eukaryota > Metazoa > Arthropoda > Insecta > Diptera > Tephritidae > Rhagoletis > Rhagoletis zephyria. The sequence continues at coordinate 3,972 of NW_016172945.1, forward strand.
TTTTGCGCTTTAACTCTAACTTCATATCTGAATAATAAATTGTATGCGTGCTATATGTTAAATTGGACCTATACTAAATTTTAACCTGTTTAATTGACTTTTTTTATTAAATAGTTAAAATTTAAGCAAAGTTTCAAGTACCGCTATCTCGAAAAGTAGAGCCAATAGGATAAAACTGAGGACGCCAATTAAGTAAGAGCGAATATCAGAACATCTGTCGAAAAAAGTTGCTTTGATACCATTCTCGAAATATTCTGACTAAAAGAAGTAGCATCATTAAGAGTAGTAAATCAGGGTTTTTACACACTTCTAGAGAAAATTTGTTTGAAGCATTTTACAGATATATATAATTTTGTAAGGACTAGCAGTTATAGAAAGATTTTGATCGTTTCGGCGTATTTTCCAAATGTGCCTTCAATCAAGGTTTTGGAATAAAAATTACGCTCAAGATCACAGAATATTTTATCTTTAAAAGTTAGTTTATTCTGAAAGCACACCTCTTGCTAAGGTATCAAATTATTCGTAATTGTTTGTAGAATGCAATACATACTTAAAGAGTTCTTAAAATTAAATGCTTCAAACCCTATATGCGATAAACCGAAAATTTTGAAAATTGTGAAATGTGGAGTTAGAGACTTTGAGTTACTTGCCATTTCGTTATTTTTTAATGCACACTTTTCTCACCTACTACATATGAAGTATACACATAAGTGCTAAATGCCCATTAAATTTCAAGTCAGAATATGGTGTGCTTCAAAAGTTATGACATAATTAATTGTGCCCCTCTTAAAAATTACATACAAAATTCACTTTTTTCATAATTTTTTTTTTTTTTTATTTAAACACCTATAATTCAAAAGTTATGCAGCAAATTGATCCAATTTTTTTTTTGAGGCTTCAAGTATACGTCAATGAATTATATCCAAAAGCAACCAGCTTGATTTGGTTTACAACAGTGAAAATAAAGCTAAATAACACAAAGGTTACCTGTTTTTTAGATTTGCCCATATATGTTCATGAGGTGCAAATGCCGGTAGATGATTAATAGAAAAACACCCCGTAAACATTTCTTTGTTGTATACTTAGAAAAGCTCACATTAGAGCTGCAAAATTATCGATAGTTACAATATTCGATAGTTTCGATAGTTTAGGTATACATAACTACCGGTAGTATCGTTTAGAGCTAGAAAACTATCGATTGTCAAACGAAAGTAAACTATCGATAGTATCGTATAAATTTAATAGGTATGTTCCAGTTCGTTATTTACATATTATAATAAAAAATAATTTTTTATCAAAGGCCCTATTTCGAACTTCCAAGGCCATTATCTCGATTTCGGAGGCTAGCTTCGAAAAACGGAGAAATTACTTTTTTACCTATGACTCATTCTCTTAAAAAAAATTGGTTTGGTCCAATACCCAGCCGAGTGCTGTACAGTGTAATGATTGCAGTATCTTCATTTATGCATATTGTAACTATCAATATCTTATTAAGAGAAGTGTAATTTATTTTTTTATCTAAAACTAATAAAGTTAGAAGAACGAAATTCGAGGATGTGGGTGGTTAACATATTAATACCTGGCATATATTTTTTTAAAAAATAAATATTGGAAATTTCCAAGGATATTCAAGGATAAAGTTTTAAAACAACAACATTTATTCGTCCTGGGGCAACAAAAAATTAAATTTTTTTCTTTTCTACAGAATTTGTCCTTTTAATTGATACCCATATTGTTATTCTACAATGCACCGGATCTTTTGAATAATTTTTTTATTCAAACATATTCTAGAAATTTCAAAGTCCTTAAAAAAAGAAAACCTGACGTCAGAGAGAAAAACTATAAACGCAGTTTTACTATATTTGGCCCCCAGTTTTGTGAATATGTTGATTTTTTCCTTGTGTAAAATTGACTGTCGCACGGTGTCATCGGTAAAGGTATGGATAAAGGAGATAAAGTTCTGTCAAAATATGTCCACAAATTTTGGCGTCAAAATATAACATATATGAAAACTAGCCACTAGGGCCAAATTGACAGTGCGTAGTTAATTCAGAATCGGCAGTTCACTACAAATTTTTGTTCTGAAAATCTATAGTTAACTGTCGATTCTGAGTTAACTACGCACTGTGAATTCTGCCTTTAACCTATAATCTTTTCATGGGTACAATCGTCTTGTTTCTATAGGTAGTCGAATTTATTGATCGAGGCATGTCTACATTTTTCTTCTTTTAAAATGTGCAAGTCTTGTTTTTATTTTTCTCCATATTTTTCTCCAAAAACCTCTTCACAAAATAAATAAAACAAAACCAGATGAACTTTTAGTTATAAAACACCGAACAAAAAAAAAAACTAAGAAACCTATGACTGAAGCACAATCTATCGGCCTAGCGATAGTCCCAAAAGTACTCGACAGTAGATAGTGAAGAGTAAAAAACGTTGATCACATCGATAGTGCCAGTAAATATATGACAATAATCAAATTTCTTTTAAATTACTCGGCAAAAAAAATTACTCAAAGTTTGATTGTTTACTACTTTGTCTTAGATGATCTCGAAACATCGAAATGTGGCATTCGAATCTGGTAACCATATTTTTTTGATTTCCCTTGAATTCAGTGATACAAATTCTTTCGTACCCGTAGCGAGTATTCGGATTCGTGGATTTCGCGGATAAGATATTGTTAGTATCGGTAAACTGACTTATTCGAAAATAGCAGAAATAGCACTGCGTTCAGACCAATTTCTCCTAGATTTTATTTCACTCGCTAACTTAAAGTTTATTGGTTTGAAATGTGCTTCTGTGCAGAATTGTTCCACATACATATGTACATATGCACTACATCTACCAGCACACGATTGTTGATTCTAACAAATTAGCACAGCAACAAACTCTATTTAAATTTTGAGTAATTGTTTGCGATTAATAAAAGTGTTAATAGAATTGTAGATATAGACGATGACATGGGAAGTGTTTGGCGTCAACAGGCCAAGATGATATGTACGTCGTTTAAAGTACAAAACCGCGTAACTGACATTTGTGCCAAAAAAGATATTTGCTCACTGGAAGCTCCTGGCATCAAGCCCTTATCTATTTATCGAGATAAAAGAGAGAATCGTTTTGAAATAAGACAAATTTTACTCTCTCCTATAAAATTTGGGCAACCTCACATAAGAGATTTTGCATTTTCTTGATACGCGGTTTTGTACTTCAAACGACGATATGTACATACAGTATCGGCCATTATCATAAGCAACCCAATTTCAACGTGATATTGTTTGTCAGTTATGTTTATTTATTTATTTTTGAGAATTTTCAATTTATTCAATAACAAAACACATATAAACCCAAGTTTAAATTTTTGTCGAAAGCTAAAAAAAATTCTACAAATTTTCAACAAAATTTCAAACTTTTTTCTCCGAAGTGTTAGACTTTTTTTTTGTATTATAGCCTATCCAGTTTCAGTGTAAAAATATGCAAGTTTCAAGTGGCTAAAAATTGCCGTTCATTTTTTAGTAACAAAATAAAATTTATTTTTACCGCAACACCTTCGGAAAAAAAATTCTAAAAAATCAACGATAATTTTTAGCCACTTGAAATTTGCAAATTATTGCACTAAAATCATTCAATTTTCAATAAAACTGTGTACTCAAATAAAATCCTAACACTTATGAGAAACAAGTTTTAAATTTGGGAGAAAAGGTTTTGATTTTTTTAGTTTTCTACGAAGTTTTAAACGTGGACTTATATGGGCTTTGTTAGAGAATGAGCTGTATTTTAATTAAAAATAAATGGCAAACAATATCACTTTGAAATTGAGGTGGTGCTTTAGTATGACCGATACTGTAAGTACTTCTGCAAATTCGCAAATGTGTGAAGGAGTGTTTTTGTTTATTTTATTTTGCAATTTCTTATTTTCTTTTGACAAACCAAGAAAAAGTCTACGTGACAAAAACGGTGTACGGAGGGAACCATTCAGTGCATGTTTGCATCTACAAAGTGATCGCGATTTTGCGATTTCCAATCTGCTTATGTAGTAGGTGGCTGTGTGCTGCGTACTTAAGTACATACTACTGTCAGCGTCAAAAATATGAATACCCTGACGTTTTGACAATTTTATTTTTTTATATTTTCTATACCAATTTTTTTATAAAAATATAGTTAATTCAACAGCAAAAATCTGCATAATTAATTTCTTCGTTTTCTTATAGAACTCGGGAAAATTCAAGAAATACCAAAAAATTTTCATCAAAATTTTAAACTTTTCAATCCGATTTCTTAGAAAAATTTTGGGTATGCAGTATTGTAGCCCATTAAATTTTGGTATAAGGTGCAAGTTTCAAGCCCCTAAAAATTATCGTTAATTTTTGAGAATTTTTTTGTCGCACTTGCTTCCATATAAAAATAGATTTTGTTTAAACTTTTTTTTTTGTAACCCATTAAATTTTAATATTATAAAGTGCAAGTTTGAAGTAGCTTGGCAATTTTTTGTTTTTGCTGACGGCTTGTGCTTTTTCCACCATACAAAGTACAAACTGCTCGACGATTTTTTATATGGAAAATAAGAAGTCTAATTAAATGTCTGAATTTTTTACAAAAGTTTGTTGAATATTGCACAAAGTTTGCAATTTGGATTTACGCGGTTCTTGCTTGAAAATAAATTATCTATATTTATATAAAAAATAATTAAAATTAAATATCTAACAAAAAATTCAACTATTAAAACGTGTAATTTGTGGTGCGGTTATAATTTTGACACAGGGTGTGCATAGTACATATGTACATACGTTAATCTTGTAAACAAGAATGTGCTAACGTTTGCGTTAATTTTTACTCAATAATTTATTTGTTTATTTTATTTTATACGTCTCGTAGATATTCGTCAACTCAATGGGAATAGAATTACATAATGCGTTGATGATTCCACAAATAATTGCTTCATACATATGTATGTATGTATTTATGCACACACATATGTATGTACGTATGTGATAATGTGTAAATAAAATTGAATGAAGCTTAATTGTAAAGAAATTATGACGACTGTGGTTCTCTGTGGGAAATTGGTTTTTAATAATGTTATGCAAATAGATATACAAACATTAAAACATTAACATACAAAAAATTGCCAAAATTTTGTTACCCAATACTAAATGAACATCTTTTTTTTTCAAAAGTTACATTAGGATGTTTTCCATTTCCGTCCGTACCGTTGAATTTCCGCCGCTTGCAATGAATTACCAAATATAAAATATCGCTGGTTTTGCTTTTTGTGCCGCTAAACAAGCATAATGCATTTGTGTATGTGCTTCATTAAAAAGCGCAAGCCTAAAAGTATGCTATAATTTATAACCAACATCGCAAAGCTTTTAGAAAAATTTTCATATCCGTCCGACCGTTAAAATTTAAATATTAAAATTTTGTGAGAAAAGTGTTGCATTTATGGTTATTACGTTGTAACATCAAAAAGTTCCTGACTTATCAAACTGCCCTCGTACTTTCACACACATAAATAAGTCTATTTTAACTAATATAGACTTACCGTATTTCATCGATTGCAAAAGACAAATACCACAATGCGAACATTTTCTGAAAAAATAAAAAAATGCATAATTCAATTTAAATAACAAATTCCGCATACATATTTAGAGATAAATAAGAAATCGTAGCATCGTATGTATGTAATTACATAATAATACTTTGCAATGCAAGATTTATATACAAAATTTCTAATAAGTACTTTCTTTTTGCTGGTTTTTGTTTCCAAACCAAAATTAAAAAAAAAATCGTTCCAAAATAACTAAAACCACTGGTCAGTACATACATACATATCCTGTAAATTATACTATGCGACATGGAAATATATTACATACATTTCGCGAGACAAATATCAAATTGTACTGAACTTTAGGGCAAAAAATACATACATGTTTTTCCGTCGGAAATATAAGGGTCTTTCCATGCAAAATATACATTCAAAAACTTTTTCGTGCGAAACATTTTTTTTGTATTCTTTGAGGCAAAATATTAGCCTCGTATTTTTTTATTTCGACACAATATACAAAACTTTGGAGTTATGAATTTTCAAAAATTTCACGCTCGAATAAAATACCTCTAACCATTTGCGTATACGAAGCAAAAAATATTTCATTATAAAAATAACTAGCCGACCTAAAGTTTACGCTTTTTTCTTAGCTTTCCAATGAGAAATACGTTGATATTTTTCAACCTATTTTTTAGAAACAAAAGGTACATTTTTATAAACAAATGATTTTTTAACCGACTTCCAAAAAAGGAGGAGGTTATCAGTTCGTCGGAATATTTATTTTTTTAATTTTTTTTTTATGTATGTTACCGCATAACTTTGGACCACGTCAACCGATTTCGATAATTCTTTTTGCATCGGAAAGATCATGAGATATATATATATATATATATGTTTTTTTTATATGAGAGTTGAAGTCGGTTTTTTTTTGCTAAAAATTACTTATTTTTCAATTTGGAACTACTTTTATTCAGTTATTTTTATTGAAAAATGTACATCAGACTTTTGAGTCACGACTTTATAAATTTGAGAATGGGCCATTAAAAACTCTGTCCGCAATAAATTTTTTAACTTCAACCTCCGCGCTCCGAGCTTATTATTATTATTATTATTAGTTTATAAGCTTTATTATATTTCAAGAGCTCTGCCAAAATATTTCGGAAAAATATTAAGATCTCACGTACATCTGTAGCTCTAAATAAAACTAATTTTTAAAAATATTTTTTCTAAGAAATCGCCGCAGATTATAAAAGAGTGTGATCTTAAAAGGTATGCATAAAATTGTTAAAAACTTTTACAACGGAAATAAAATAATGAGATATTCAGGTACATTTTCAAATCGGTCTAGCTAACGTAAATCTTAATATTCTTCCGAAATAGAGAAGACCGCAACTTTTTTGGTGATACCCCCTAATGTACATATTTATATTGAAAACCTGAAAAGCGCTGAGCGTCTGAAAACCTTGTGTGGTTGCATTGCAACTCGCGTAGGTATGGCCGAGTTCGCACTGGGGACGTCGAAGAAGCTTGTATGGATAATTAGCCGTCCTAACCTTATTTCCGAAGTGTCACTGTGTGGTGTATCATAAGCATCGAACCATCGTGGCTCTGCAGTAAAATAGAAAGTACTTATTGAATGTATTGTTTATGTTATGATTAGAGATCTGATTTCTATGCAAAAAACAAGCCTAAAAATGTGTGCCATCATAACTATAAACAAAATACATTCAGCGTCAAAAATATGAAAACCCCGATGTTCTGACGATTTTATTTATTTATATTTTCCATTACACATTTTTCCTATTTTTTTATAAAAATATAATTCATTGAACAGCAAAAATCACAAGAATCTAGTTTTTTTTTAATTTCACACAGAACTCGGCAAAATTCAAGAAATACCAATATATTTTCAACAAAATTTTAAATTTTTCAACTCGATTTCTTAGAAAAGTGTTGTAAAGTGCAAGTTTCAAGTCGCTAAAAATTACAGTTGATTTTTGATTTAGGGATTTTCAAAATAATCTCCATTTGATACCCATATTATGATGGATGTTTCAATTAATTTTTAACTAATTTCGAATAGGTGGCGATCTTATACGAGTCCTCGCGGAGATAGTACCTATTTAGATAACCTTAAAATGCACAAAACATTATCTGCGTACAAAATATCATCAAAATCGTTAGAGCCCTATCCGAGAATCCTATGGATATATATGTATATGTATATATTCATATACAAGAATTGCTCGTTTAATGAAATAAGAAGGTAAGATATGGAAATGATTTTAAATGGTGATAGAAAATTTTTCAAAATGTTTATATTTTCTCTCAAATGTTCTATGAATCATACATACACATACATATGTATGTATGTACATATGTTCATAGTAAGATTTTGAATACTGCTAATGGCTGTATGACTAGTGTTCAGTACACAGTACTAGGCAGTTTAGTCATGCTGACACCTTTGAATTTGCTCATACAATTATATTTATAGTCTGTGTACGTACATACTAGGGCATTCAATCCCGGACACTATTCCATGTCCCGAAATCCCGGGATTACAGCTCCGGGATCCCGATATTTTTACTGAGTCATTTACGGAATAAAAGAGATGTTGAAAACGAAAAATTAACTCATTTGACATGATAAACGAGATATACAGAACACCAAAAATTTTGATTCAAAGTGAACTGGAGCCATTTGAACACGGACGTGAATTTCAGAACCTGTCTGAACAACAGTACTTGTTCAAACATTTCGTGCAAGAACTGTGTAATAACGAAAAAACTGGTAGCAATTGACAACACAACAAGATTTTACAGTGTGGTCGTTCCTCATTTTATTTTGTTGACGTTTTGTGGAAAATGAATTTCTGAAGATACATATTAGTAAAGGGGTTCTTACAATTAATATAGACTAGTATCGCCCCGTTGTCGAAATTCGACCACT
>NW_016172946.1:0-12462 GCF_001687245.7 Rhagoletis zephyria
GGCTTTTTAAATCTGCTACTGCTGTGCCGTTTTTGTGTGTAGTCCCTTTCGGATAACTGCACGTTCGCTGAGTAGCTGGTAGCTTTTGGCGTTGGCCAACAAATGGTTCTTTTACCAGAAAAAAGTCAAATTTTTTTAAATTGAATACGAAGAAAATTACAAAAAGATGATACAACGAATATTTGTCCCATATTACGCATTTTGTTCATTTCATATTTAATATTAAGTTTTATGCAATTTACAGAAAATATAGTTTTTTACAATTTCATTTTTCTTAACCCTTTAGGTTAACAGGGCAATTCTGGCCACTGTCTTGAACTCACTACGGTCTTTCGAAAGTCTAATTGTAAGTTTTTCTAACGAGGTGATATTAGCGTTAAGCATGGCATTAAATTTAATTAAAATTAAATGAAATTAAAAAAATATATATATCGAGCCCTAACCGCCAAAACGATGTAAGCTTATAAGCAAAACATTTTTCAAAATTTTATTTTTAATGCAGAAATGCCTCTAGGTGCTCTAGATGCTTATCTGCATCAAAAAGAAAATTAAAAAAAAAAATCTTTTTGGCGGTTAAAACAATAACAACTAAAAATAAATATATATACATATATGTATGTATAAAAAAATAAACAAATAAATTATAAAAAGATATAGTAAAATGAGTTCTTAAAAATTAAATGAACATGTTTTTTCTTGACAAAAAAATAGAAAAAAATTTAAAGAAAATTTAATTAAAAAAAAAAATTTTTCTCTTTAAAACAAACTCCGAAAATTTAAAGAGAATTAAATTAAAAAAAGGAAAAAAAAAATTTATTAAAAAAAAAAAAATTATCGAAAAATTTCACCGAAGATGGCAAATTTTCGAAACCGATTTATCTCCAAACGAAATTTGATATGGAATGACGGAAAGGCGTTCTAAAATGCATCATATGTATACCAACCCTATCGGAAACAACAAAAACCAAGAAGAAAAAAATATTTATGAGTTTGAAAAATTATATTAAATTAAAAACAATACTTAAAAAAAAAATACAATAAAATCTAAAAGATAAAAAAAACAAAAAAAAAATTAAATAAGAAAATTAATTTTTAAGCAAAAAAACAAAATAAAAATTTAATAGTACCGTTAATTTCTTCCTGATCCAACGATCGGATCTAAACCAAATTAGTATTGGTCCACCAATGAGGTACCGCCTTTTTTTTTAAAAAATAATTATAGAAATAACTGCAATTATATACGCCATCAGCTAATAAATATATGCCATGATGTGCATCTTCTAAGAGTTAGTATTTGACCAGCGCCATCTGTCACTTCTTTTATTGATGTTTATCTCTTGTTATACTTCAGAAATTGTTATTACTTTTAGTATTCGTTTTCGCATTCGACTTCGTGTTCATGCTCGTCTTTGCATTGCCTTCGACTTAAATTCGACTATTCAAACAGGTGGCTACCCTAATTAATATTCTAAATGTTGGACCCCCATATTTTAATATTTCACATAACTTATGCATACTTTTATTACACTGGAAACATGTTTACATTTTCTTAATTCAACTTGAATTTTATTTCTAAAATAGCTGGCAACGTTCCTACATGTAGATTATAAATAAAGTTTTTTTTTTTAAAGGCACTTTGATTGATATCCTACCCTTTTGCTTGTATTGGATTTAACTTTATACACTGGTTGCAACCCTAATCAAAATATTTTCAAATCAGATCCTCTTCGGTCTTACACCCATATCGCGATAGGCCGCAGCGGCAGTCCCATAGATACATATTTAATTTTTCTAATTGCTTCATTTAAGTTGAGCTTGATTTTTTAAACAGGTGGCAACCCTCCTACAGGTAATTAAGAAATAATAATTATTATTTTTGTTTAATTGTCTCGATCGATAATCATATTGTAATAATTGACTTATTAAATAATGTCATTTTAATTTCTTGTCAGCTGGCAACTCTTTCATATGTATGCTGCGATCAGCTGATAAATATTTCCGTTGATCTAAGCATGCTTAGAAGATACAAACCAATACTTTCTATATACCAAACGAAAGGAGATAACTTGAGTTTTTGATTTTGGCAATAAACAAACAAACTTTTTCAAAAATTTGTTGCCTTGAAGTGCTAAATTTTGGCAATTTTATATAAAATATGTACACAATAATATTTCTATTTCTCTAAAAAACGTATATATGCAAAACCGAAGTTGCTAGAATACTTTAAAGGCTCAAAATTGACCCCAAAATAAGCCAATATTTACCGTTATTTCTCGAACTGATCACTAACCAAAAATGAGCCTGTCAGCAGCTCTATCCGTTTTTTATCGTCTTCGCATCGCTAGTAATGAGTTGATGGAGGATTTTATTTAGTTTTTTGTGGCAGGGATTTGTAGATTGCCACAGTCAATTGGCTTAAGGTCCGTACCTTTAACACGATTGGACTATGGTTCGAGTCCGAGTCTAGAGTCCGGACCTCGAAAAGAAATTATCTGCTATGTCTGAGTCATATTTTCCACAAATGACCACACATTGCTTGGAATACATCTTTCTGCTGCACATTACATTGCGAACAAAGTGGCCATAGACGAAAAAACATTAATAGCTCATACATGTTTACATGCTATACATACATGCTATACTATAGAGACATACACCAGTTAAGTCACTTTGATGCATGCACCATTACGGTTATGCCACTTGGCATGTCAGCATCAACATTTACGGCCCAAACACTTCCGGCACAAGGTATAACAAGTAGCACTTACGTACGTACGTATGTATGTATGCACATATGTATGCAGTGGTAAAAGCAGCAAACAGCAAATAATGAAAAACAAATAAACCAACAACAATGGGACCAGCGCACGTAGAGTAGCGCTCACAGCGATGAATGCGTCAGCAAACATCTGTAAATGCGAGCGTTATGCCGCTTTTGTGTTTATTCTCACGTTGCATGTCACCTTCTACAACCGCAACAACAATATGGGCAACAACAACAACAACAATAATGACAGCGCCAACAAAACGAATATCCATATTTGCGTTGTAATGTCCTAGCCGCCAAGCGCCACACATTAAATGCACAAACAACTCTATTGCAACGCGTCCCCCCGCTCCCCCCGATCAACTCGCGCACCTATTTCAGTACTAGCACAAATATGGCAACATATTTTATGGCTTGACATTTGTAAATATGAATAGCAAAGNGCATAAGCGCCTACATAAATACATACATACATATATGCGGCGTATTAGCCATTGTTGCAGCATGTTGCAATCGCCAGTGCACACAATTGTCGCACAGTTGCAGAAAAGCTATAAATACTTGGTTCGTTTTTGTTGTTGTTGTTGTTGTTGTTGTTGCAATTTTTACTGCTAGCCGCTTGCTGCCTTTGTAGCTATTGTGCTACTCGCCGCTACACCTGCAGCTGCAACTTTTACTTGGTCGCTCAGCAAATTTATTGGCTTTTGATATGGTTTTGGTGTTTGCGCGCGGCACCATGAAGCGTGCAGCAAGTTGCATAAGCGCGCTTACAAAGCAAAAAAACAAAAAAAAAAACGAAGCAGTAATTGTATGCATAATTGTTGCTGTTGCACACACACACACACAAACAAATGCTAATATTAGCAGGCAAAGTGCAATCGGCTAAGCATAGCCGGCATACTATATTTGTGGGTACGTAAGTATGTATGTATGTAGTTATGTTCAATTGTATTTTATGCTTGGCATTTTTATGGTTATTTGTGTTGGTGCAGGCATAAAATGTTGTACAAATTAATTAATGAGTGTTGGCGGCAAATTTGTTGGCTGCAAAGAAATTGACCAAAATACGAGTACCTCAGCATGTACATATGGACTTTCAGATATGGCAATATGGCTTTTAGAAAGTAGTTGAATGCAGCCGATAACTAAATACGTTGAATTGGATATTAATTAAAAGGCAGGAAAGAGATTGTGAAGTGGTAGTGAAAGAAATGCATTCGGTGCACAAATATTATGCTGTGCGACAATTGTATGGCAATTCGGACCAAATTCGAATTCGACTTTGCTAATATTTTCGGAATGTATACTAGGGTGGTCCGAAAACAGTAAACTCGGTAATGCTCTCACCCCCTAGGATTGTGCTATATCAAAAAAAATATGCCCCTATTTTTTTATTTTGAAATCAAAAAATATTTACGTAGAGGTCGCTCAAAGCGCTCAAAGTTTTCCATATATTTTTGTATGGTAAGAAGACAACTTTTCATAGAAATTGTATAGAATTCTTAAAAATCAATATTTTTCGATCGGAAAAGTTTCAGTAATAGTACCTAATTAATTATTTAACCATTTTTTAATATTAACGATTTTTTATTGATCCCCGTTTTACATTTTTCGGGATTTTTGTGGGTTTTTGGCGGACCTATAAATTATAGTGGCAATGAAAAAAATTGTTAAGTAAACAAATGCTTATTATTACTGGGAATCTTCTGCAGATAAACAGAGTTTTCCGATAGACAAATATTGATCTTTAAGAATTCTATACCATTTCTACGAAAAGTTTTTTTTCCCAATATAAAATACTTGGAAAATTTTGGGCGCTTATTTTAATAATATTTTTTGATTCCAAAATAAAAAATAGGGATGTATTATTATAGGGATATTATCTAGGAGGTGAGAGCATAAAAATTCCGACTTTACAGTTTCACATGCATTTTTGGACCACCCTAATACACACCCAATAATAAAACACTCTAAGGATTTTCAAAGTAAGGTCATATTTTTATTTTATGGTCTACTAAAGATTCCATCTCCCAGCCTAAGTAGTTCTCAAAAATGTAGAAAAACTGCTTAAAATAAATGTCTGGGCGAAATTAAAGGTCAAGACATACATATATAGTAAGATTTCATTTGAAATATTTTTAACCCATTAGCTACCGCCTGAAAGGGTCATTGTGACACTTACTTTAAGAAATCTATCAATAAGCATAAAATGAAAGTGACTTTTATTTAATTACTCCTTAAATAACCGTTATTTTTTACATTTATTTCATATATCTAAAATATCAATTATTTTTGCTTTTTATCTTAATAAACAGCAAATAACTGTTATTTTTGATTTTTAAATTATATGTCTAAGATAACAGTTATCGAGGACTTTTATTTATAAAAGTTATAAATAAAAATCAGTCACTGAGCTTTATTTTCACACTTATAAAAGTTATTTGTACAAGTCATAGTAAACTTTTGTTTTCCAACACCTTAATTGCGAAAAATTTTAGTGACTTTTATACGAAAGATTTGAAAAATAAAAATATGTCGGTGACTGATTTATATTGATGACTTTTAAAAGTAAAAGCCACTGAATGATTTTTATTGATGACTTTCATAAATAAAAGTCTTCTATAACTGTTATCTCTGACATATAATATAAAAATCAAAAATAAGTGTTATTTTTTTAATTTTGCAAATAAAACTTTATTTTCAAATTTGAGTCTCGGTGCAAAAAAAGAAACCGATTGGTATGTATCATTTAGTTGTAGAACATTACATTATATAGTGAATCATCAATAACTGTTATGTTCGGTCCATGATTTTTTTTAATCCATTCAATATGGGTATGAAATGCTTGAGAAGTAGAACATCCAAAATGGATTCCCACATAAAACGTCGGATCATAGAGTTGAGGCAGTCAATATATTAAAACTAAATTGACAAAATTGATTAGAATCCTAGATTCCGCCTTTAATATATTTGCTGTCTAAACCTTATGATACACAATTCTTTTCTAAAATGAGATGTGTTCTGCTTGTCAAGCTCTTCCAGGTGATACCGATATTGAGGAAATTGGAAAAAAATATGCAATCCGCCACTTTGTGATGGCCACCATCTTCGATTTGGATTTTTTTTTATAGTGCATTGTACTCCACTAGTTCAGCCCTTTCATTTGATGCCCATATTTGGAGAGTTATAAAAGAAACATGTAATTCGCCATTTTGTGGCGGCGGCCATCTTGGATTTACTGGGGCGCTGAATATACATAATTATATTGTCGTCAGAACTAAAGATGTATACCAAATTTCAGACCAATAGGTCAACAGGAAGTGGGGAAATTTCATTTAGTACTTGATTTGACCCAAACAAGGGTCAAAACGACCCACATGGTAAGAGAAATAATGGGTTAAAATGTTCCACAAAAATATGCGCAAATAACTATTACTTTAGACTCGTAAAGGCAAGATTGACGGTAAATGTAGTTTAATAGAGATTTTGTTTCAAATAATTAAAATCAACTTGAGGCCAAATTAGTAAAATTGCAATACACTGCAAAAAAAATTGTGACGTTTCGGGACAAAGAGCATATAGTCTGATAGTGTGTGATCGTGTACTTTTTATTTGTGTCATTTTGTTGACAGTTTATTATTAAACATTTGCTGTTAAATAAATTTTGACTTATTTATTATTTTTATAATTGTTCACTTTTTACGTTATCGAGCCTTAAAACTTAGTTTCCATTTTTTGCTTATGTTTCAAGGTCCAAAGAATGAGCTGAAATCGGTTAGACAACTTTTTGTTCAACTATTGAAAATCAAAGGTTTTAGAGATATGCCCATACAGCTTTCCTTGTAGCTTAAGATTTCTTCGGAAATTATTCCTAAAATTACACGTACAATCCTTCTGCGCTATTCGGGCATAGTCGAAAAATTTGCCATGCATCTTTAGCAAATTCCACTCAAATATCCTTCATCTAAAACGGTTGGTGAATGTTTCGGTAATGCCAATAAAATTAACTTTCTTTCATTCTATCTTAAACATACAGAAACCTACGCACAAACATAAATATCTTTGTACATACGATATTTTAACTATATTGGATTTGTATGGCATATTTTAGTATAAGTAAGTACTTACATACATACATACACAGTTGTCAGGCATCATTGTTGCATGCAATTCTGTGATAATTTCTACTTTGTGGCAGCAACATGATCGACTTGGGCGCGTCTAGCATTTCGACTAGGTCACATTCCTGAGTGAGTGAAAATTACGATTGTACTCATTTGAGTGAATAGAAAGGCAAGAGAGCGTAACAGATAGAAAGGTTTGATTGGAAAAATTAATTTATGCAAAATTGTCTACATAAATTTGATAGTGAAATAAATTGAATCCGTTCGTGGTATGGGATAGTTTTTCCTAATGGAAAGCTATTTACGATTAACTATGTATGTGTGTACTTAAAGTCAGCCAATAACTTTGAGAGTAGGTAAACGACAAATTTCGTCAAGCAAATACTTACATTCACTACTGACATTTGCATTTACTTATCTGTACGTATATAAATTAGCCAGAATTTACTTTTTAGATTTTAATGGGCTCGCGACTATACATATTTCCAATCTCAAAAAATTTAGGAATGAGTCCATAAATTATACATACATACATACATATGCAATCGAGAGGCTTTCGTGATCACAATTTCACCACAATGACTTTACTGGTGTTCTCTCTTTCTACAACCTAGCATGTACTGTACCCCTACTGAGATAATCCCTTATACCTATTAGCGTTTTTTTCGAGAAATTATTAAAGGCTCCCGCTATGCTATATCTAGAAACACTCCTAAAGAGTATTCTAAAATTTTGTTTTCCGCCCTTGAAAGTATGGCCGGGAAAATACCACCAATGCCTGTGCAATTTAAATTCCAAGAAGGTTTGTAGTATGTAATTAATCTGTCTCGGAGTTACTAAACCTTCCACAGTCAGGTCTGGGCCTTCGGCTTCAATTCCTCTCGGAGTCATTCAAAGAGAAATTTTCTTCAACTGGTTAGGAAAAGGTTGGTGGATATACAAACTTGCAAATTAGCCAAGGCACTATTATAGGATGCAGGCACTATACCTGCTTTGATAGTAGTTCAAGGACAGAAAAAGTATGGGCAAACATGCAGAGGTAATGGGACTTCCGTTTGATAGAATTTGGCGCAGCTGTCAACTAGAAGGTGGCGAAAAAGTGCCCAGCATTTCCTTTACGAACGCGCAGGTCTAGCGGTCAGGTTCTACTATAGTTGATATAAGCAAATCAGATCAGATTATCAGGATGGTTTGACCGAAAAATCTAGATATTTAGCTTTATCACGAAAATGCATCAATATGGTGTAAAATGCGCCAATTTTATCGTAGTAAGTTACTATGAAGCCTATCAAACACCGTTCCCACGGCAGTCGGAACTACGTAACCGTAGCGAACCAGACTTGTGTCAGGCCAAGCACTGTCATCGCATCAAAATTTACCAAAAACCCTTTGCGGAATTTTTATGCTGCCACAACAACAACAACAACCTATCAAACATTTTCTATTGAAGATGTATGCCTATGCCTATGAAACGCCAGCTCCATCAACATCATCTAGCGTACATTGTTGCTGAAGCCTCCAATGTTGCACTGTCATTATTAACCACATTAACCGCCAATTCAAGCAAGACTCACCTGTTCAACGGCATAGCAATAGCCAAGTAATATAATGACAAGTACCTACCTTGGCGTACATGAGCAAACAGACGACAGACAGGCAACAGTGAAAAAATTTCAAATGATTGTGGGATGTTATTCGCTGCATAGCAAAGCGTTTCAACGCCGAAAGACGACGACATGTTTTGTCTAAATAAGACAACTCTGCCTGTCTGCCTCGTACAGTGACAATGATGTCAAAATGATAGCTGATGCTGATGGCATTGCTGACAATGACACTGACAACAAGACAAACACTTTTTCGGGTGCTGCCATATAAAGCGAGCATTTGAGCGGGTGAGCGACTACAATACACTTGTTAAAAGCGCTGACAAGCGCAAGAGTCCAGGCGCAGGCGAGCACATACAAAGAAAAAAACTCATACAAGTACAAGTACTTAGTAACCCTGCAGGAAATGTATCTAACTATAAGCTAAGTTTAAGTTGATTAGGAAGGAGCTAAAATGATAATATGAAATTTCGATCAATTTGCTTTTATTTGCCCTCAATTCGAAAGAGTATTTGCGAAGTGCACGATATTTAAATAGAAACGCGTTTAAATAAAACAATCTCCTGCATTTTTTGTCAACTAGTTTCANAGAAAAAAACTCATACAAGTACAAGTACTTAGTAACCCTGCAGGAAATGTATCTAACTATAAGCTAAGTTTAAGTTGATTAGGAAGGAGCTAAAATGATAATATGAAATTTCGATCAATTTGCTTTTATTTGCCCTCAATTCGAAAGAGTATTTGCGAAGTGCACGATATTTAAATAGAAACGCGTTTAAATAAAACAATCTCCTGCATTTTTTGTCAACTAGTTTCAAGTTAGATTTTTGTAGCTAACTACAAGTTATATATATTTTATAGAAATCACGCAAACTACAAGTGGGTTATTTTTTATCAATTGATAATTTTTTTCTGCAGGGAAATATCACATTGTGTGCATCGTCTTCTGTGCTTACTTGTGGTTTGTTTGTCTGTCTGTTTATTTGCCTGTTTGCTTGTTTTCTCTTACCAGCTCACACACACAGACGCGCACGCGCACACGCACACTTGGCCACCTTATTTTGGCCGCATTTGAGCCACTTGGCGCACTTGGCAATTGAAGTGATCACTGCGGGCACTTGAGTTTTACATCACAAGATCATCATGACAGCCATGACAACTCAAAAATATTGTGAATATCGCTTTTTATTACGCTTGTCATTTTAGGCTGGATGGCTGACTGGCTGACTGGCTGACTGGCTGCCTGGTGGTGGTTGGCCGCCTGCTTGCTGAGCGCGCCGCTGCTGAGTTTCATTTCTCATTACATTGTTTTTTTTCAGCCTTCGCTTAAATTATCCATTCTTCAAGTTTTTATTATTTACAACGAAGCCGTTTAGTATACGGTTTTTTTCACTGTATATAGCCGCGTTTGTTTGTGTGTGGCTGGTTGTGTGTCGCTTTGATTTTCATGCGCCGCATAAATGCCGTGAAAGCGTTTGTTGTTGTTTTTTTTTTTTTTTTTTCATTCTGCGCGCTCAACCCAGCTCAACTGGGGTTAAATTTGATGACCATTGTTAAGGTTGCCATTTGTTGTTGTTTTCGTTAATGTGCTGTCATTTTTTCACCACACTGTCTTCATTGCTATTATTGTTGTTGTTTTTGTACGTTTTGCTTCGGTCGTTGCGTTACAGCGAAAAATTTGACGGTTTGTTGCCTTTTATGGTTTAATTTACCACAAAAGCTGTTGGTCGCAGCAGCAGCCGCCGCCGCTTTTTTAATTGCGTTGACAACAACAAAGTGAGTGAGTAAGAAACCAACACCAACTATGGACATACTACTGACAGCGTCATCAGCTTCCCTAAGCGGTCAAAGGCAAAAAAAAGGCAACTGAGGGCTGATATGTTTGTATATGTGAATATATGTTAGCCAAATCTTAAGTGACCACCCGTTCCAATTGGTCTACTGGCTGGTTCTGCAGCATCCACCAGTGGCGTGGTCAAGTGGGTTGGACGACACTTACATCTACTTATACATATACGTCACTCTACAACCCCCTCTGCCAATATAACTGTCACAATGCAACAGCATTTGTGGGGCCGAATGATTCCAACACNTTGGACGACACACACATACACCTACTTATACATATACGTCACTCTACAACCCCTTCTGCCATTATAACTGTCACAATGCAACAGCATTTGTGGGGCCGAATGATTCCAACACAGGATAAGAGATCTAGACCAAACTAATGGAACACTATGAGAAAAATTTTGCTCTCGCATCCATTCTTCGTGACTAGTTGAGAGAAGAGAGGAAATTCTATAGATATATGGTCCCGTTTTATTCTTTTCCAGAACGTCCCGGAGTATTTTATGTTCCCATTTCGTTCTCTTAGAAATGTTTCCGAAAGTATTGTTCGCTTTGTCCGCTTTTTTCGAAATAATAAAATAAAATGGCATTTGGAAGGTCGCTAGAGGGTTAAAATATTGCAGAAAATTTTTCGCCGGAAAATTCCACAAAGGGTATTCTCGGGCAAAATCTTTCTGTGATGAGTTGAGGTGAATTGCGTTGAACAACATAACATAACAGAATATATCATAATATGGCATAACATAACACAACATAATATACCATAACAAAATATAACATAGCATAGCACAACATAACATAACATTATCTACACAACGAAACATAACGTTACATAACATAATAACATAGCATAACATAATATAAAACAACATAACATAACATAACATGACGCAACTTAACATAGGATGACATAATATTATATAACATAACATATCTCATACTTCAGATTTATACAAGTACTTCAACCAGATCTGGGTTCCAATATTGCGTGTAAAATTCTTTTAAATCGTCTAATGCGTTGGAAACGTGAAATACGTGAATCTAGGCAGTTTGGTTGAACAATCAAAATCAAATCAAAGTCAAATCGCTATGCAATTAAAAAACAGAGAAGCCGCATTGAGAAAAAGGGCAAAAAATCATTCAAATATGTTGGAAGACATCCCCACACCGAAATTTCAAAGCCCATTCTCGATTACTTGTCCAACATATCATATCACTGACGATCCTCAGTATGAACCATCTGTGTCCAATCAGCCTATTTTAATAAATCAAACTTGGCTTGATTCAATTTTTGTCAAATTGGTCATCAAGAACATTTTAATTGACGATGAAGTGGATACTTAGAAAGCCATCAGAGAAGTAATACACGGCTTGCTGGGTAAACACGGTTCGAGTAACTAGGATGATTCTGTTTCAAAAATGCCTCAATCAGGATGCATTTTCAGAGCTAGTAATGCTAGGGTCATTGCAGAAGGTTTTTTTTTGGAAAAAATTAGCAAAATTATTATTTATCCCGTATTTAGCTGCCATAAATATGACCATCGTATAGCACGTACATATGTAAGTATGAGTTAAACTTGTGCGTTTTTTCTTAATTTTTTCGGACTGGGTTAGGTTATTTATTTTAGAATTTTCACGAGTTTTCACCTGCTTACGAATGGAATCTATTTAAGATAACCTAAGATGTCTGCTAGCCTATCTTGACCACAAATCTGTGCAAATATTTCTATGGCAAATGTACATGCCTAGGTCTACATATAAAGCATGAAAAAAAGGGAAATTGTTTATGCATTCAAACATGTGCTGCGGCTACAAGGTAAACAAAAACAACAAAAAGTCTATTGGAGACTAAAACAAATATTACAATAGAAATATTTTGTTAAAAAAAATTATATTAAATTTGTACACAAGTACTCGCGCTTATATGTACATATGTATATATGTATATTTGTATATGTAGATGCATGCATTTCTTAAATATTTATTTAAATTCTCAGATAAAAGATGTTGTTGTGTAGTTCAGGTGCCGTGTCAGAAATGTCGCACGCGTTATCTCGGTTAACAAAGCAAACATGTAGAAAATATTTATGTATATACATACAATAAACATATATTT
>NW_016172948.1:0-9090 GCF_001687245.7 Rhagoletis zephyria
GACAAATTGAGAGAACGGTTCTACCTTGCTATGTTTTTATCATGGGATACACTTTACAGTTCGGCTGAAAAATTCTAAAGAACCAGTTTATGTGACCTTTGACCTAGAACAAATTTTTTCAGTTATGGGATCGATGGGGACATTTCACATTCATACAGATTTTCACCTCTATGCCAATTATTGTTAGCTTACCCCCCAATTATTGCGCTAAATAATATTAAAACCTCTTAAAGTACTTAGAAATATTCGTCTTATATGTGCGAAAAAAATATTGATTGCAAGCACTTGTACCACATGTACATACACATGCATATTTAAGCATATCTGTGTATGTGTGTATGTACATATGTATATGAATTAACTTTATTTAAGCAATTCATGTACATCTTCGGCATCGATTACGCCAGTGTATTATGAAAATACAAATCAAAACAAACCATTTAAAATTCAACAAATCGAGCAAACCCGTCGTACTAAGTAATACGAGTTGGTAAACGTCCCAATAAACCAAATAATAATAATAATAATAGAATAATAATAGATTGGCGCTTACACATATCTTAGTGTTTGGCCGAGCTTCTCCTCCGATTTGTGGCGTGCGCCTTGATGTTGTCACACAAAGCGGACTCGCCGACTCCGAAAGGCGATTGTATTTTTATGAGAAGCTGNACGACCGCTGTTAAGAAAAAACCTTTTTTCTATATTTTTTGCGATGTTGCTTTGACCAGGGTTTGAACACAGGCGTTGCGGAGTGGAATCGCGCACTGCTTACCACTACACCACAGCGGCCGAATAAACCAAATAGCTTTGAAAATAATATTTTGATAAGCTTACCAATTCAAGTGCTAAGCTTGCAAACAAAAATACGTCGGAGTTTGTTAAAAACGTCTATTGAAAAAGAAGAAAAATCGAAACGGATCCTGCGCTATTGTAGTTTTCTTGTCAAATGGTTTATTGGGGTACTTTTGCGCAAACATATGTATGTACGTAGGTATGCACGCGTAAATGTATGGGCATATAGCCAACTAAACGAGAAAATAAATACAAATCTGCTCTTATGTAAAACATTAATACACACACTTAAATTACCTTATCCAGAAACTATTTCGGTATGATGACGGCTGATCGTTAATCTAACTATGAGTATCCATTTATTTAAAGTGTTTTGCTTACAAATTTGACATCCACATAATCTATGTAAGAGGAATATGTATATAAATCAATCTCCCTACGACTCAAAACTGTAATTGCTGTGGTTATATAATTAGCTATGTTAATCTTATGTGCCCAGATGTACAAGTAGTGAAAGCTTTTGACTGCCATTCACCAGAAGTGATTCTTTTTCATACAGTTAAATCGCAGTCCATCATTGTCCACATATTTATATCCAAGTACCCTCTGGGTATAGCCCAAACCATCGTCTGGTAACGAGCTAAATTTGAGAAGGCAAAATACCCTATCACGTAAAAACCCCTCCTAATACGTATAAAGGACTATGGTTTGAGGGTATGCAACTGGAATGTCCGGAACCTTAATGGGGAAGGTGCCTCTGCCCGGCTGCTTGATGTCCTCAGGAAGACAAAGGTTGACATCACTGCCATCCAAGAAATCCCATGGATGGGGAAGTTAAGGAAAGCGTAGGACCTTGCGACGTCTACTACAGCTGCAACGTAAACGAGAGCAAATATGGTGTTGAATTTGTGGTGGGAGAGATATTCCGTCACCGGTTACTATCGTCCTACTTAGTGGAAGAGCATCTAGCCTCAATCTGCATCAGATCGAGATTCTTTAACATCTCGCTCATCTGCGGCCACGGAAGAGAATCAAAATCGTACTCGGCTTTTTCATTGTCGAGGTGTGGAATGAAGGGATCTTTGGCCCCAATGTCAGAAAATGCAGCCTTCATGGCAAAAGGTCCGTTAATGAAGTGAGACTGATCGACTTCTCCGGGGCCTGAAACATCGTAGCATGCTGTACTAAGTTTCAGAAAAAAAAAGTTTTGTGGCTGTATCCAGATCGAGAAACGTGAACAAAATCGATCATGTTGTGACAGAAGTAAGGCACGTTTCCAGTGTTTTAAAGGCCTATTCTGCGTTGGTAAAAAAAAATTAGTTACCGGTAAATAAAGTTCCTGGTATTTTTTAAACCCGTTTGGCATTCTGCGCACTGGTAAATTTTGTTACCATCTCATAAGCAAGTAGCAAAATAATGCCCCGTAAAGTATGCAACACCAGAATTTATACAAAACTTCATAGCTGAATTGCTGAATCGATTAAATTGTTACCAAGATACGTAGAATTGCGGTTACATGAAGTGGTGTTATTTTTTAGTAACAAAACTTTCCGGTGTCAAAATGTTCGGTTACAAGGGGAATAGGCCTTTGAGAAGTACTTAGTATATCGAGAAAAGCGTGGATTACAAACGTACATGTTTCAATGGGAGCGCGCATAGTGACGAGTAGAGAGGCTTTGCTCGCCGCTCCACTATGTTTTCGGCCAGAGCTACTCAAGAACGGCGGCGAGGAGTTGGAACTGGAGTACTAGAATTTAGGTATGCTGTGCCCAGTACACAAGAAATGAGACCCCGCGCTACGTACCAGCTACCGAGATATCAGACTTCTAAGAAAATATTGAATGGTCTTATCAAGCGTGTTTTGTGATAACTGAAGCCCATTCTCAAAGAACTGGTTGGACCTTATTAGTGTGGGTCTAGACCTGAAAAATTCACCATTGATCAGCTACTCACAATATGCCAAATCTTGGAAAAAGTCTCGCGAGAATTGCCTCAACACACATCGTCTATTTGCCGAGTTCAAATCCGTTGTCTTTGTGCCGTGATATCAGGATTTTGTATCCCCGCGAGATTGATGTGGGTGTGAAAAATTATGCTGAGCATTACGACAAGCAACGTTTGAATTGTAAATGACCTTACCGAGTCGTCTAATACCAAACGCGGTTTCAGAAATTTTTCATGTTATTTTTGACGTTGGATAGCAAATAAGAGCCACAGAACTTAGCCGCCGAAATCGACATAATCGGAAAAAACAAGTGCTACGCCTATATAGAAGAAAAGCGAATATACCTGGTGGTGAACGAACTATCTCCAAGCGTCTGACAATCAGTCTCGGCGCCCACGGCACTGTGTTCGAAAAAGTAGAGTACTTCATTTATTTAGGTACCAGCATTAGCCTTGAAATCCAATGGAGAATCACTCTTTCAAGAAAAACGAAAACATCTGGTGAAACTCACTTTGAGTTTTCGAGATAAAGCTTCAGCGAAAGATTTACGGGCATTTATGATGAACTGTAGAAGCCTTGCAACGATATAGACATAGTGAAGCGAATTAAAATACATCGGCTCTGCTTGCTAGGTCGCGATGCTGGTAGCAGAGGAAGAGCAACGCCTCCTCTGCAATGGACAGACCTAGTAGATAAGGACTTGGCTTCACATTTTAAATTGGCACCAGGTGGCACAGAAAAGAAACGACTGGTGTTCCCTGTGTGACTCGGCCAAAATCGCTTAGGCGGTTACAGCGTCAATAAAGAAGATGGAGATTCTATGCCATGTTATAATCATGTAGAACATCTAAACAAAATTTAGTTTCAAGTATTTGTAACAATTTGAAATAAAGTGCAAATGCAATATGTTTATCCAATCTCAAATAAAATCATTTTCAGCCATTTTAACTTAGAATTCTACCCTTCTCAACAAAAAGGTAATTTTCGCAATGATAAAGACTGTGTTCAAAAAATGAGTTATGTGTTTGTTCTTAACTTGAGAATGAGCTATTTCCCATCATTTTCTGTACACGAATATATGTATATGTATATTAGCCGCCTTCGATTCGCCTCTTATCGTTATTTTTGAGCTTTGCTCCTTTAACGAAAAATTTCCATTTAAATGCAATAACAAAGTTAGCTAGCAATGTTGAACATTGGCGATGTTTGGTTGCTTCACGTCACATTTTACATAACTCAGATTCTTCACTCAGACACCATTATTCACTCGTTTTATTTTATATTTTTCTATTGGCGTGCAAAACCCGCATTTTCCTTTTTCACCCGTTGTCATTTCTTTTCAAGTAGAAAAACAGGAAATTTGCCACGAAATTCGGTCAACGGTGTCGAAAGAGTTGAACTAGCTGCAACTTGCTAGACTACAAGCCACATGTTGCACTTTGATAACGAAGCTAACATAGCGCACGCAGTTGCAGAAATCTTTTATTTATTTAAATAGCACATTTATTTGTTTACTTTCCATAAACATACGACACCACATATAAGAATATGGAATGTTTTTTTTTTGTGTGCAATTTTAGTTGATTCTATCTTTTTTGGCCCTATTTGGCTTGGCTTCTTCGCGTTGCAGATATCCTGTTTTGGTTCGCCAATAGCAATCATCTGTTTTATCTTTGGCTTTCTTCGGGGTGTGGCAAGTGGGGCAGTGGCTGTTGATTGTCGTGACGGCGCGGCTGCATTTGCGGTCAATAAATACAAATGCACAAAGCTTTGCTTAACCTGTATTTTCGCATTGACCACAAACACTTGCACGCTAATGCCTCCGAAAGGCACTTTCATTCATTTACTGGGCTAAGTAGCTGCGGTTTCGACTAAGGTGTCTTGGGTGAATAGTGCGCTTTCGTAAAGTGTATATAATAGATGTGTATGTATAAGTAAACAGACTTACATATGTAAATAGGCAGGCATTACAGTGAGATTTTGATTTTTGAGAAAAGAATACAAGTTATATTGTGATTGAGGGAAGGGGAATATTGTATATATTACAGAGAAGCAATGGCAATAAAACTTTCAATAGAACTTTCAAAAAAATCGATTGTCTTATGAATAAAGACGCCTGTCAAAAGCACAGCCCTTGCCTAATATGAAAATTTAGAGATCGGTCATCGGTCAAGTTAAAAACTTTGTGTAATATAAAAAAAAAATCAAAACAGTTTCGTAAAAATTTCGTGCTTTTTAATTAGATTTCTTAGAGGGATCATAAGTATGCAGTTTTGTAACCCACTGAATTCTAGTAGAACAAAGTAAAATACTCAAATGGCTAAAAATTACGGTTGAATTTTTAGAATTTTTTTTTGTAGAAGATTTTGTTTGAAATATTAGTTGTGTTTTCGTATTCTCCAGCAAAAAATATCCATTAAAGTGTGTTTGCATTGTTCAACTTTGCGTTCAACATTTGCGTTCAACCCTGCGTTGAGTTGAACGTAATTGTTGAACGCAAAGTTGAACAATGCAAACACCTTTTTATGGCGAATATTTTGATATTTTTTCATATTTTGATATTTTTAGCCATTCAACTTTTTTTTCGTGCAACCCTGCGTTGAGTTGAACGTAATTGTTGAACGCAAAGTTGAATAATGCTTTAGCTTGCCAGTAACCAAATTTCGGAGAGTAAGCCAATGGACAGCTGATTAATTTGTTATTTTTCGACGCAATTTTCTAAGAAAAATAGTACTTCCCATCTTAATATATCGCACACCGTCTTCAAAAGAGTCACAACATAAAATTTGGCATTTTTGAGATTATATGCTAAAAATGTACACAGATTTTTTATTTAACTTTCAGCAAAAGCTGGAGTAAATTTTTGTTATAATTAAAAAAAAAAAACCTAAGGTAAAAACGCCCTTGCCCATATGATTATCATGTGCTAAGAAATAGTTTTTCGCATTTTCTTATAAACGTATTATTTTGAGTTATGGCTCTTTTGAAGACGGTGTGCGATATGTATATTTAAATAGGTTTATTTTGTTAATTGCAACTCTAAAAGCACCACAAACAATTCTTTTGGTAATGTGAACTGCATTAAGCATCATGCCATCAGCGGTTTTTCTCACTAGTAAATAGTCACCAGTAAAAATTTATCTAGTAAACATCCAGTAAAACTTACAAGTTCAGCTGTCATTTTTGCTCTCTCAATTCTCTCTCCTTTGCTGGTTTCTTGCAAGTTTTTGCATACGAAAACGACATCCAGTAAAATCAAATAAAATTAGTACTGGATTTTACTGGATAGTGCGTACGCGCACAGGGCCCAAATACACACCACTTTGTATCCAAATCGGTCCAGCCGTTTATTAGTTCAGTGATATAAGATATACAGAAGAATCGATGAAATCACGACTTTTACGTTTTGTTCATTTTGTAGCAACAAAAATAAAAAATTTATTTATATTAAAATTTTTTGTTTCGCGAAAAAAAATTACTTATAGACAAGGTAACATTAAAGGATAGCCAAAAAAACCACAAAGTAGACCTAAAATTTCGTGGCTAGGGAAGTATTAAAATTGTTTAAAGTGGATGAGCACTATAAACATCGCGGGAGCACCTTTTTAATCACTAACAGTCTTTCATTTCACTTCCGTATACACCACAGTGGCTTTCAAATAGTCATTCCCTCTCGGTTTGTTTCTTTGTTATGCGGCGCCCTCTATTAGTCAGATTGAGGAGATAATATCGCAAGTAGAAAACGTTTATAAACCAGAAGGCGCCTTCCAGTGACCGTTTTTATTCTGCAGAAATTTTGAGTTGTGCCAGAGAACGTTTATAAAAAAAATTTCTGCAGAACAAAAACGGTCACTGGAAATGCGCCTTCTCATTTATAAACGTTCTCTGCCAGGACCAACAACCGTGCCAAGTTTGGGAGAAATTGGTGGCGCGGTTCCCAAGATATACACGTGTATGCACTATACAAATTTATCGAAGATGTTTGAAATAGGGATAAAACCACCCCTGCTTACCACGTAGCGGTAGTTTTCAAAAAGGTGAAAAAAACTAATCATTTCGCCGGGCCTCTAATGTTCGGCCCCGCCCGAACTTAGATTTTTTTTATTTGTTTCTGAATAATTTTTGTCAAACATTAATTCTGTGAAGTTATGTTTAACCCTTTTTCTTTATTGGAAAATATTGAATAAGTAAAAAGCTTTTTTTATTCCTGCAAAAAAAAATCTTTTTGGTAGGTACTCTCAAAAACGTTTTGGTACATTTGGTAGGTGGAAAATGATTTGGGTGGCAACACTGGTGTAAAATCCAAACTGCAAAATCATAACTACAAAATTAACCGAATAGGAAATGAGAAAAAGCAAGAACTCGTTGTTGAGCTCAAAAAGTCCGAGAATGTCAAATCTAATTGACTGCGGCCACAATGCATCTGAATGAGTTAACTCGAAGCGGCACTGAAAAAAATTATCCATTTGTACATTTATCTTGCATATATATGTAACTTACCTCTGCTTCCTCCTTCAAATCTATATCGCGATCAAGGAAAAGATGAGCAACTCTCTTCTGCTGTTTACAACAAAAATGCACCACATGGATGAGTAAATACAATTCAATGCAAAGCTTGGCGCAATAGAAGACGAATGCTAACCACCAAGCTCTTGTTATAACATAATAATATAGCTGCGCATATAAATTGGCCAATACGTTGATGAACTCGCCACACACAATCAAACAAATCGGCAATTGAAAGATCCCTTTCAGCTGTCGAAGGAGTCCGTTTAACGCATTGTGCAATAAAATCAAATCCTGAAAAGGCATTAGCTCATCTGCTGGACCAGTTGAGATGTTCTCCAAGTAATATGCCATTTGTTCATAACAAGCGGTTAGCAATATTATGGAACCCAAAATTAGTAGTACCAAAGTGGCGCGGTACTGCTGCAGATACAGTGACGCCAGGTTCACCAAAAAGTGCCACGGATCGATTTTAAATGCCAATTTCGATAGAAAGACAAGTTGAGTGAGTGCATCGTAAAATGTCAGACCTATTTGCAACCACAGAAAGAACAGTGCCCGGCCGTTTATCAATTTCCGGCCGTATATGGCGCGTATCCATTGTACAGTGTGATCCAGTTTATTTAGAAATTCGCATAGCCGTTGCCGTTGCCAGATCTGTGAAAGCATGCTCATCAAAACAATGCTTATGTCACTGACTTGTGATACCATGGCTATGAGCACAAAAATATCGTCGTACTGAAGGCCGACATGTGCGTACGTGGCGGCGACGATGCGCAGCAAGAATGGTGCGGCGCCACACAAGAAAATAAATATCAATATTGCGAGGCAGCTCAAGGCGTTATGTGTTCGATATATGCCACGTTGCTTGCTGTGAAGAATGGGCGCCAGCAACATGACACGAGCGATAAGCAGAACTATGCGGGTGCTGGAGAAGAAAGCGACACTATAAAGATGGCGCCATTTTGTCGAACATAGCATCTTAGCTAATCGTAGGTAGAAGTTTTATGGCAATGCAACTTATTGTTAGACTTGCTGCACCGCAAACTTTTGGAACCGTCGCTATAACTGCAATACTGCAAAGTCCCCGCTTTTCCGTATTTCACTGAAGCCTGTTCTTGTTAAATGAGGCAATGCAGAAAATATTGAATAAAATTGAGCCTTTTAATTCCGCGATTCCATTGGCTTGGTGTGCTGCAAAGTAGTGTGTTATTAGCATTTGGTACTCCCGGCTTCGAAAACGTTTTAATTGGTTGTGTAAGCAAAATAATTATAGTTATTTAAACGCCTTCGTTTAATTACAGCGGCTAATAGATAATGTCAATACAGTACGCCATCGGTAAAGAGAACTGGTGAAATAAATTCAAAAATATATGTTTTGATTTTGCTGGAGAATACTTTACTTTACTTTTGACGCAGCTCCGCAGATTAGCGCTTACACAATATTTTAGTGCTTGGCCGAGTTTCTCCTCCGATTTTCCGCCTGCGCCTTGACCTAAAGTAGTACGCCGACTCCGAGCGGCGTTTGCATTTATATGAGAAGCTGTGTTTCATGGTAGATGTACTCTCGGAGGTTTGCCATTGCCTGCCTAAGGGCGAACGCTATTAGAAACAACTGTTTTTTTTTTTATACCCGAGCGCACTTGTGCCCAAGGGTATATTAATTTTGTTCACATAACGGTTGTTTGTAACAGCCAAAACGAATCGAGATAGATATAGACAAATGTATACATAAATGATCAGGATGAAAAAAGAAATCGATTAAGCCATGTCTGTCTGTCCGTCCGTCTGTCCGTCTGTCCGTCCGTCCGTGTACACGATAACTCGAGCAAAAATTGAGATATCTC
>NW_016172948.1:9115-9443 GCF_001687245.7 Rhagoletis zephyria
GCCTACTTCCCATATAACGGTAATTTTCAGAAATACGAAAACTGCGATATTTTAGTAACTACTGGAGATTATTCACTCAAAATTGATATTTACAATAAGTTTTAGACGAAAAATAAGAATATTATAAATTTTTGGAAAATGGGCGTAGCCACGCCCACTTATGGTTACATGTATATATATTGGTAACCGCTGCACCAATTTCTTCCAAACTTGGCACAGTTGTTGGCCTTCGCACAATTTTTAAAATCGCTCAATAACCACGCCCGCATCCCATATAACGGTAATTTAGAGAAATGCGAAATCTTCGATAAAACAGTAAATATTAAAG
>NW_016172948.1:9453-12467 GCF_001687245.7 Rhagoletis zephyria
GGTTAGTCTGAAAGTGGGCTCGATCCCAGGTCTTGCGGATTGGTAACAACCACAAACACAAAATATTAAAAACAAGCGCGACTTTCTAGACGCTTGAAATTTGCACTTTATTGGATTAAAATTGCATACCCAAAAATCCTCTAAAGAATCATATTAAAAAGCTCGAAATCTTAATGAAAATATGTTGACGACAGTTGATTCATAATAAAATAATTTCTCCATCATTCGAATACATATATGTTTTGAATAAACTAAGTTATTTATTATTTACGAATAAAGAAGCCAACAATTTATATATTTGTTATTCGTCATTCGAATGAACGTTGCCCAACTCTGGTCTGTGATAACAGATTGAAGGGCGCGGGAAGAACCCTCGTTCTCAGATCATAATATAGTTTTAATATTGATCGCTATCCCGTGAAAATCCTATCAACACGAACTGGGACCTTTATAGAAAGATTCTCATGAGGGAAATGGGTCTACTTATGCCAATTAGCTCTCTCGAAGAACTCGAGATTAGACTTGAAACTCTAACTAAAGCTCTTACCAAAGCACACAAAATTTCCTGACCCCTGATGCGAGCGAGGCGCAGGTCACAGCCTTCCTGGTGGAACAGGGAACAAGGGGAAAGAAGGCGATATGTTCGCGAAATGTTCAAGCTGGAGGGGTTTACTTAAGCTCTACAAAAAATAAGTCCGGGTTGCCAAGCGAAGCGCTTGGAAAGACTTCTGCACAAGCATGGAAGAAACGGCGGAGGTGAGAACACTTAAAAAGCTGCTATAAAAGCACTCTTCCATGCCAAGTCTTGCATGGTCTTGAGTGACTCTGAGCCGGTCAGAAACGCTATTGGGTTCAAGGCTAAAGACCTAGTCACCTTCGAGAGGCTGGAGTGGGCCATTAACTAATTGGCCTCTTTAAAATCTCCCGGACCGACGGCAATATTCCAGCCATGATACAAAAATCTTCGGATCTAGTAGTACCATGGCTGAGATGCATCTATAACGGATGTTTAGAGTCCAAGGGGATTGTGTTTATGCCCAAAGAAGGTAAAATTAGCCATTTGTACTGGAAGGATTACAGACCGATTATTCTTACCTTTTTCATTCTAAGAGTCTTTGAAAAGATTTTGGAAGCCCATATGGGGGAAAAGCTGGGTTCCGATGGTATGTCAAGATACAACACGCATACATGAAATTCAGAGAAATAGAAACAGTACTCTATACATTGATTCAAAATGTCGATAAAGCGCTGGAAAGAAAATAATACGTTTTAGGAGTATTTATAGATATTGAGACGCCACTTGTATCAAAAAGAAATAATAAGTGGTCATATAAAAATTCGCCAAAATTTTTTGTATGAAAAATGAGCAGGACAGAATGTTACTCATACGCCATGTACACCTGAAAATATCTCGTAAACTTATCCATAGAGTAAAAATTAACTCGATTTTCGGAATCACCGCGCAATTCTATATAGGAATTGGATAGTGGCGTCCGTTGAATATTTTTCCTGTAAACCAGTGTTAGTTTTTAGTTTTCAGTTTTCGTCTTTTTTAGTGCCTTCTTTTGCCTTTTTTGCTATTTTTAGTGCCTTTTCCTGCCTATTTCTCTATTTTATTTTTCCTTTTTTTTTAGGTTTTTAGGATAGGTTCTAATAGTCCGTTCCCTGTATATTAGTATAATAACCTTATTTATGTATTTATTAAAAAAAAAATTAAAAAGTTGTGTTCTACATAATAATTCACGCTACCTATGAGGCAGTGCTATTAGCGAGTTTTTCTTAGCTTGGTTTCCCCTGATGAAAGCGGTGTGAATTACGAGTAATTAGAGAAAACTAATTGCTTGATTAATAATTCACTTTTTTCATTTTCGTTTTTTGTTGGAAAATTTCGCTAATTGCACTGGTTCCCAGCAGAAATGACACTGGATGCCACTATCGAATTCCCATAAAGAATTGCTCGCTGATTTCGAAAATCGAGTTACTTATTTTTCGGAATAAGTTTTCGAGATACTGACGATTTAAAACAAAAGGTGGTTCCACTTGATCACGTATATCACACGAACCAATTTAACTACGAAATGCGGAAAATTAAAGCTAACAAAATTCTCCAAAAACTGTGTATACGTTACTTCTCCATAGGCCTGATAGTTTCGGAGAAATTTATTAATTATTTCAGGTTTTCGGTTTTTTTTTTTATGAAAGAAGTTCAAAATAACGAATAGGGGAAAAATGAAAATAAAACAGATTCAGAGTAATCTTTATACCTGTATATCGACACCTGAGTGGAAGGTCGACAGTGAGTTCGAAAAAGCCCTACTTCAGAATCTTATTGAAGAACGCCATACTTCAAAATTTTGTTTGAAAAACACCCTATCTCAGAATTTGATTAAATAACGCCCCATCTCAGATAAAACGCATTGTACATATATATATATATATATAGTTGGCGGAGATTGGTGAAGCAGTTTTCAAGATACACATTTATTTTTGGTGTAAAAGTGCGGTACGACGCCCATTTCTCAGAAATTTCATAAGAAAGCAAGATTTTGCTAAATCGATAATTTATCAGCAATTACCCATTATCGAGGCGCTACTATACATACAGACGGGCGTTATGTGAAAAATATTACACATATGTACATTAGCGTGGTCCAAAAATGCACCCCCTAGGATTGTTCTATACCGTAAAAATATACCCCCATTATTTTATTTTGAAATCGGAAAACATTTAAAGGTCGCTCAAAGTTTTCCATGAGTTTTATATGAAAAAAAAAACACTTTTCGTAGAAATGATTTATAATCATATATATATGTAATACCTCTATATTGCTAGTACAATATGATCGCAAAGATTTTTCGATTCGAAATCAAAGAAAGACAGCCTATGAAAATGTTTGTGGTAGTAGAAGTATACGTGTATATTTGTAAACTAGTACATAGAATGAATGGAATGGAATTCAACAAAGAAACACAAATTCGACGGTCTCATGTTTCCTTCAAGCCGCAATGCATAT